>NC_034409.1:95993844-96086509 GCF_002078875.1 Numida meleagris
GGTGTCCTGGTAGACAAGATGATGAACGTGAGCCAGCAAAGAGATCTTGACATAAAGTTGGAAAAAACCGGCATGTGTTGCCTAGAAAGGCTGTGTGATTTCCATCCCTGGAAGACTGCTGGACATGACCTGAGAAACCATATCTAGCTAGATTCAGGCCTCTAGACTAGACTAGAGACCTCCAAAAGTTACTTCCTACCTCTGTTCTGTTGATGAGAGTAAACGTATAGACAACATCTGTAGTGGATCGTTTGTGCCAATCTTTGATACCAAAAGTACATTAGAAACTAAGGATGTCAGCCTCCCATGTAAATTACTTCTTGACACTGTGGGCTTTGTATTGCCCCATAATAGCAGTAGAAAGCAATGTGCTGTTGGATAGTGAGAAGCTGTACACAGGGCACTTGTACAGGAAGAACTTGAGGATCGCAGGGCAAGTGAAGCATGGGGCTGCCTGCACAGTATGCACACAGTTATTGCAATGGAGATCAAATCTGCATATAGAATGCATAGTTGGTTGATGCAAGTTTTCTTCTAATGAAAATTCAGTGAGAAACAAAAGATCACATAGGCTTCCTGGCACTGAAAACATTTCAGATTTGCATATGGACAACAAAGTATTAGAAAAATGACTTGCTGAAGGGTGTCAGAGAGAATATGGAAATCTGGACTTTCAGATCTGGTATACTAGCAATACTGCAATGGTATCCACCAGTACACTTTGTGTTCTTCTGCTGCAGATAGGAAAGGTGGGGATGATGGGCATAAAGCTTGAAAAAGAGGTCAATGACATGAATGCAGGAGACAAGAGTTGCATTTACATTTGAATTCCAAGTGTTCAACTATAATAAAGCGCACAGTAATGTTTATACGTGTTTGTTTTCATCAGCAATTGTACCAAAGGAAGTCCTTTCAAGTCAGCTCCCCCCACATTTGGATTAACAGTGAAATAAAAGCACTTATACTGTACTTTGTGTAGCAGGAGAAAGGAAGGTGCTGAATTTCAATTGCATATGATTTATACAAATGCATTTTATTATATTTCAGCAACAATTTCTGGAATTTCAAGCTTGAGAATGACCTTGTTCATTTCACAGTCCTTGTCCTTCCTTACTTAACAGCTGTCTGAATATGCTTATAGAGGCTTCGAGCTTTCCTCCCCAGCCTGTTTGCTTGTAGGTTGTTTGCTTTTGTGTGTTTCTAGCAGTAGTTGAAAAAGAATAAAGGAAAAAGGTCTCCTGCTGATTTTCCATTGGAATATCCACATCCAAGTATTCATTCATAACTCTGCAAAATGAAAGCAAATGCTCCTCATTTCTAACCTCCATGCTGGTGTTTTTATGGCTACTGGCCTTCAGAATTTTGGTGGCAAAACCTATAGAAGAGGACGCTGATTCTCAGGACCTGCAGGCCAGCCTGCCTGGATTGTGGGACCATGACCCAGCACACTGCTATTCCTTTTGGTGACAGAGCAGCCCTCCTTTAACACACCGCTAGCTGGGATGGCAAACAGGGCTGAGCATGAGACAACACTGCAAAAAACAATGTTAAATTTGACCGGAGGTGGTTCTCCCCTGGGGATGTGGGGTCATCGCCACCTCAACTTTTTTGCTTTCTGTAGCCACTGGCTTTCTGCTGAGGACGAGCGGCAGCACACGTGCCAGCAGTGAGCCCTGCACCGCAGCCCCAGGGGAAGTCACTGCACCTGCATCACAGCCTCTGCGGCGGGGAAATCCCCACCAGCTGAAGGCCACCACTGGCCGCAGTGAGACTGGCCCCCTTGGCTTGGTCTCTATAGTTCCAGGCTGGTTTTGCATCTTTTTGTATGCTTTCAGCTGTGGGGAAGAGCAGACTCTCAGTTACCTCCAAAAGAGTTACAGATCTTATAGACCCCCTCAGTTACAGAGGAAGGTTTATAAAAATGAACAGGAGTTTGACACCAGTGAGCAAATGGTAGAGAGGAACAAAACCCTCTCCATTTGCTTCTTTTCCGTATCTCTGGGACATTTCAAAAATTCTTCAAAAGCAGCTCAGTTCTCCATCAGACTTTTTCCTACAGATCCTAGAATTGGAACAGGTTTAAAAAGAAATACTTATGTATATCTACATATAAATTATTCAGATTAGTCAGCATGAAAGCCAGCCAGAGAACTGTTTATGCTCAAGCAGCTTAATCCATGATCAGTGTGATTAAGACGACCACTGAGAGATGAAAGGAGGTTGGGTACGCTTCATGTAAAAAACACATTTTTTTCCGTTGTGGTATGAAATTTCCTCTTTTTCTCGGAATAGCTTGAGAGAGCGGAAGTTTCTCAGTGTGAGATCTAATCTGCTCTGCCCTTACAGGGTTTTACGAATGTGTTGAATAAGCTTTCAGTTGACGCATTTGTCTCAACGAGTAGCCCTTTGGACAAAGTCTTGCTAATTAGAAGCAGAAGTGGTTAATGAAAAGCTTATGCCCATGGTTAGTGAGTAGTTAACTTCAGATGTTAGTTAACCTCTTGACGTCAGTCTAAGTTTATGCAGGGTTTGATTCTCGTAAAAAAAATAACAGCTGTTGGGAGTTTGGCTCTGTAGGTGCCTTGCCTCTTTGTAACTAGCTAAGGAGACCTATTTTCATTTGCAAACCTATGGAAATAAACATTCCTTGGGGCATGTCATTGCACATCTCTGGTCTCTGTGGTTGTTAGTCCTTGACCCAGCTAGCTTATAGCTGTGTCATAATCATATTTACACTCACCTCAAGGTGTTTTTTACAGGTTTAGTATTTTCACAAATGTCTAGAGAAGGAATACAAAGAGTAAGCACCTCTGCTGCAAAAGCCAAAACATATGCCCCTATTAGACAAACTCAAGCAGAATTTTTTTTCAGCAGTCCTCTAAGACGAAGAGATGACAGAAGCTTATCCAACAACACTATTTCAGAAAAAGTTATTGAAGTCATATTAAGACAGTACTATATGTGATGACATAATAAAGGTTAGAAATATTTAAGAAAAAATACAGCTGCCTGACACAAGCTGTCACAAACTTCATCCCTTCAAAGGCTTGTGCATTTCCAAGCACACCTGGAAATACAGGGTCATTGCTGCTAAGTGAAGAGAGTTGTTGACAGCCAAAGCATAAAAGGAAAGTTAAAAACAGAAACAAGCCAAGCAGCTCCCAAGCTTGTTTATTTTACTAAGACAAGTTTATTTACACCAAATCTTTGAAATTTATGCAATTTTCTAAAAATGATGTTTTTGTACTGTAACCCTCAAAGCAGATCTGTCTATTAGGAGTCTGACAGCAGTAGCCGTTTGAGGAGCCGTGAAACTGCAGACAGCATTGCCCTTGGGAAAAAAAAAAAAAAGGGGGATAAGAATTTTCCACTTGTTCACAGTTTCTTCAGAAGTACTCTTCTGGGGTGGAACTTTCCATGTTCCATCTCTTGTGAAAGTGATTTAGGTTGTCAGGAGTCTGTGGAAACTTTTTAACATGAATGCAAAATGCTTTAAATTATGAAAATGGTGTGACTAATTGGTGAGCAGGAAGTTTCTGTATTGATTTGATACCAAGATGATTATGCATGATAAAAATGCTCAGTGGATTTGCCATTTACTGTGCTAGTGTTAGAACACAGCAATCTTTAAAATGTAATGACCACATTAAAAATCAAGTAGTTTTTAAAGGTCTCAAACATATGATTTTGTTTATTTTTGAAGGAAGAAGACAGGCAGATGTAATGTGTATTCCAGTGCAAAATATCGTGGGAGATGACAATTAAATCTCATATAAAAGACAATAGTGCATGATAACCATATTACCTTCTGGGTTCTGTGCACAAACAAAAATACTCCATTAACAAACTTGACACCACGCACAAAAGGCAAGAGCTTCACAAAAAAATAATAATAAAAACATAGCATTGAAACGGTTGGTTTTTTTGTTTGTTTGTTTTGTTGTTGTTGTTCCAAGCTTGCATTGTCTTCAAAATGCTTGGAAAGAAAGAGAACAGCTGTGAAAATTACAATATACAAATTGCCAGTGCATAAGGAATTCAGATGACTACACTCTCTAGGAGATGATGAACACAAAGAGCTTGATTCAGACTGACACAACAGTTCTTTTGTACATCCAGGATAAAATGTAAGACAGCCTCTTTAGAGACCATTTTGGAGAAGAATAGCATTAAATAGCTTTAATATTAACAGGAATTAGGTTAGTACTTTTCAAAGTAGGATGTCAATGTATCTTTTTTATTATGATGATGCATCGATGCAAATATTTTCTGTACAAATCTCAGCAAAACCCATCTGAAAAAAGAGACAGTGCGAATAATCAATCTTTTAAAAATAAATATATACAATATTTACATTTTGGAGAGTTCCACAACTTAATATTTAGACAATGTATCACTACCCAAAACAATTCCCTATCATTATACAAAATGCATTTGCTGTACAAATATATATAAATATATATATGCATAAACTTTTTGAGTGAAATGTCTGTGGATTCATTGAAAAGCATGAGATAGTTATTACCAGCTAAGATTTTGTTCTCAAATGTCCACATATTAAGCAGTCTAGAGCATTATTTATGAGACAGAAGTAGATTTCCAGTGTTGAGAATATTTTGTGTTCTGCTTCTGTACCAGCAAATCAGCTTCACTTATCTGATTGTCTTTTCTGAGCATCTGCAGAAACAGCTTAACAGAATCAGTTTGACTCAGTGATTGTTATTGACTGCACCATGTCAGACAGGGTTTCTGGGTCTACTTCTTCTTTACCATTATCTGAATTTTCTGATGAGATGTAACAGCCGGAATCTCTGGGGCAGTCATTTAACTGTGATTTGTCAAAACTGTGCTGAGGGCTTAAGCTCCGTGTCTCCTGACCACCCTCACTTATCTGCTCTTGTTCATCTGGAAAGAACAAAATAAGAAAGAAGTAAGTGTCAAAATAAGTATACTGTAAAACAGTTTGAGACAGCAATGTGGCTGATCTTAAAGAACTGTAGAAACAGAGTTAGTAATATACACACACTAGATCAATATCTTCTGTCTATTGGAAACAGAAAACAGCATCAAAGAACTAAAAATGTGATGACACAAGCACCTAAGTTGCTGTTGAGGTTGGCTTTGATCCCGAGCTATTGCTCAGATGTGAATGCCCGAGGCTTTGCCTGCATCCTTTAGACTGTGCCCAGGTGCACCAGTCACCATGCACAGTCTGAAGACGTGGCAATCGGATCTTCAAAAGCACTTGATTCTCAGTGGGAATGGACGGCTGATAGGAACTTACTAGAAACTTCCTTTTTTGTGTCCAAAAAGATATTTTCCAAAACACAAAGGCCTCAGAGAAAACCAAGATGTTTAATTCTTGCTGTGTGTTTTTTGAACACTGTCCCAAAACCAAGAAGAAGCAGATAAACTTGCAAATAACTTGTCCTTGTTTAACTGCTGCATGACTAATCTTCTCAGACACAACAATCTGCAACTGAGGAAGAGCATTGACAGGTCTCTCAAAAGAGCTCAGCGAGCCAGCATTTTGTGGACAGGATATCCCTGTATATCATATATCTAATATATCTCGTGGTTAAAGTTCACGCTCATATTTTCTAGCTATGAAACATGTGATGTTCCCTCACAGTAAATTTCTTCAGAAAACAAGCTATAAAATGTAGCGATTCTCTCTTCCATTCTCTTTCATTCCCTATTGCTCTCCTGTAACTGTTTTTACTTCAAACTATGTCTCACTTTCCAATCAAAGTATGAGAAGCAAATAATACAGGGATAGATTGTTTCACCTCAGATTTAAATCCTCAGAAAAATGGTACCTTTTTTGTTTTGAAAAACAAAAGTTCCCTTATTTCAGCCAACTTGTTCCTTTACGGTTATGTAGTTAGCTTTGAACTTTCATCAGTTTTAAGTTGTCTCAGTTCAAGTACAGGCAGTATGGAAGTCCTAGCTCAAGAAGGATTTTATCCATCATGAAAATCTAAATCTAGTTCCGTTCCAGGGTAACACCCTAGAATTATAACATTTCTGGAAGGAAAATATCTAGACATTTGTTTAAACTGTTAGTAATTATAATACGAGAAAGGTTTTCACTGTGATTTATTTATTTTAAATACTTATTTTATTTATTTTAAATACTGTGTAATTAAGAATAAATTAGAAAGAAAATTTAAAAAAAAAAACTGCTCTGAAAATTTTGAAATGGAACCGTGTGACAGTCAGGACCTTTCTTCGTTGTGTAAACCAGATTTCAGAGAAATTATTTCACAAGGCATTTAGATATATTTGAGAACACTTGTAGGTCCTCATGGAAGTCTTGCAGATTTTTTTGGACTGATTAGTTCTATTAATTATTACCCAATTAAGTTAATAAACTAATCAAATTTTTGAAGAAAAGAATCCAAACTCTCAACATAGTCATTTTTGCATTATGTCTGATGTTACAGGCCTAACCTTATGTATTTTACAAATGATTTCTGATTACTTGAAACATTTTCTAAGGAATGGAAGTCCCACTTTGTCCCCAAAAAACTTAATGGTTAATTGCACTTGCATGTGCAAGTACACATTTCAGCAGATTCAATAGATGCCTGTAACTACTTGATCTCCTTCTCACCTTAGGGAACATAGTCCACCACATCAAATGCTATCTATCTTTGTAGGGAAAATATTTGATTGGATAGGCTCTAATTGATTTCTGATTTAAGTCAGAAAAGAATTACAAAAAGAATTACACCAGTGAAGGTATTACTGCTGCTATTAGTAGCAACAGAAGAAGTTTAGCACATTCAATAGCAGATGCCCCAGTAAAGCCCTGTCTAAACTGTGTCATTAGCCCCTTGCTACCATTCCACTAGTGCCAACAGGTCCCAGGCCTTGGTCACTGCGGGCTGACAGAGCTCAGGTGGTGGCTTCAGGCAGGGCTCCCCTTCCCCCTGCTGTAATCCCTGATCAGCCCTAATGCTGCTTGCTAGGACTTTTATCAGCTTCTGGGGCATCATCTGCTGCCCTGGCAAGCAGTGACCTAAAAAGTGTTAATCCTGTTTACATTTTCAAGGTCAAAGAGGAATCTCCATCCACTTTGTTTGTTTTGCAGTGGGAAAGAAGCCCAAGTAACTGGTCTGCTGCAGTCAGTATATTAGTAGCCTGTAAATGGTTGCAGCAGTCTGAGTAGTTTCCTACATGAAAAACAGATCTATATTGTTTTTTAGCAATGGTTTTCCTTCAGTGTTTCAGGGACAATAACACAGACTTCATCTGGGAGACTTTATCTGAGATTTTTTAAAATCTGAGTTTAAATCATTTTCAGGAGAATCTATATTTAAGAAACATGCAGACATGTGAAACTTCTGTCCCCTCCCAAATCTCTATCAGATTTTTTTTTAACATCAAAAACTGAAAACCAGAAGTGTTCAGGTGTTTGAGAAAGTGAAAATGTTATATTTTTGCTTTTCATTACAAACAGAAAAAGTTGAAGAAAAAAAACCATATTTAAGGACGGAAATCAATTGTCAGCTTTTTTCTTTGCTTTTTTTTCCTTCTTTTAATGACCAGACTTAAATATAATGCAGCAACTACTAAAACACTTAAAAGGATACTCTGTATTATAAATATGTGCAGCATACAGCTTTAGATGTTCTGAGAAAAACAGCTACTTTTGGCTTTTACATTCAGTTCTATTTAACTCCTTTCCCCAGCAAATACGTGTTCAAGTTCCACACTAGTAAAGGTAAGTTTACTGTCTTAATCATTTGGACATCAGAAAAAAAGATATAATGCACAGGAAACAGGAATTGATAAAATTAAACTGCCTTTAAATGTTGCAGAATCATCAGAAACCACTATCTTATCAACAAATGGAAGCCCTGTTATTTTTCTACAGTAAAGCAGTTTCATATAAGATAAGTAGCTTTCAGTCACTGTTATCAATGATATTTTACAAAAGTGTCCAAAATATGCATCATTTTGACACATATGTTCCAATATTACTTCTGACTGCAGGATTATATGCAGACTTGTGAAAAAAAGAATATTAGGCCTCCAGACTCGATAATAAATGTGTGACACATATGTATCTTCCTTGCTATTAAGATTTTGGAAATTAACATTTTTTATTCAATGGCATAGTTGTGTATGATACATGCAGGGAAAGATTTCTCTTTTCCTTCACCAGCTTTTCCCACTTTTTAAAATCAGTTTAGAGTCCTGGTTCTGAAAGCACTTTAAGCTTAGTACTAAGTCAATGCTGCTCAAGAATATGCTGAGGTCACCCTAGCTCCTGCGCCATTATGTCAGTTTAAACCAGATGAGTGGTGGGAGGCTTAGATTTTGTCTTGGAGAAATAAGGTCAGCCTGCAGTAAGCTGTATTTCATGACCATGCCCTCTAAGAGGTTGCATTTATGAGTTTAGCCCAGAAGGCGAATGGGGCTATAAGCATGATGCTTTAGGCTGAGCTGCCTCCCTGGAAGGCACAGCAGTGACCTATCAAGCAGCACAACAGAATAACTAGAATGACAGATATCATCAAGGCTAATGTTAGACCTCCAAAGGCAGGTGTGAAGGACACATACTAACCTGCAGTGCCTGTGACAGGTAGACCACTTAATGTTAGGATGAAACAAAAACTAATAAAGTGCCAAACTCAGAAAGGATCGTTTTAAAGTAGTAAGTAAGTGGTGATACTTGAAGTAGGCAAACGTGAAGTGGGACTGTATACACACACAATACTTCAGAGAATCAAAGGAATAAACTCTTGGTGAGTAATTATAGACAAACAAAGTGAAAAAAAACACCTCAATGAAGTCAATGGCATAGCCAGGATCCCCTCAAGGATCATCAAATCCAACAGGCTACTCTATGATTCTGTGATTTATGACAATTCTTCTGCTTTCAGTAGCAGAGGTTGCACTGGCATCAGTGTGGCCTTCTCTTCCCACTGGCAAAGATTTTGTAGCACTCAGAGTACAAGTGGGAGGGATACTGAACTGATATGAGAGGACAGCCTATGGTGAAAACAGAGGCAAGAAGCTTCTTTTTCTCTAAAATCAGGAATCAAGCAGATGTGTCTGGAAAAAGGTGAAAAACACCAATATTCATACAAGGCTGCTTTTCCTGGAGAAATCTGAGGTCTTCATGTAAGGAACGCAACTGAGAGCTGAATGTTGTGTCATCAGCTAACTACTAACTTGCTGTCCAAATACAATAAAAAAGAAACAAATCTTATATGACACTGGCAGTGGGATTTGGAGTATGATCAGATACGTAAGTATGAAAAGTATAATGAGGTGGATTTGGGGAGATAAGGATATAATTATCCTTATATACATATACGTTTTTTTTTCCTATATGTGAACTGCATGTATGTATCCAAAGGAGTCTAATTCTTCTTTCACTCAGAACAGCTTCAGACTAATATAACCTATTGGACTTCAGCAGTGAACCTTTTTACTTACATAATCTAAGTGAGAAGAGAATCAAGTCTATTTTACACCAAAAAAAGTGTGTCCTGGGAAACAGTCGAGAAGAAAGTTGCAAACTTTTTTTATTACTTTATTCATTAACCATTCAGCAACTGCTTCACTTTAAAAATAGCATCCTACAAAAGCACAGACATCCATCTCCTGTCTAGAAGCCATCTGGGAGAAGAATGGAAAGCTATTAAGAAATACTTTATGAAAAAGAGCTTTTTTTTTTCTTCTCCAGTCATGAACTCATGGAAGCCAATCACTTTGTACCAAATATATAGGTCTGATCAACTTATGGCAGATCTAAAAAGAGATCTGTGGGGGCGGGGAAGGTCAAGAGGAGCTCAAAAGACCTTGCAGCTTTACAATAGTCTTGCTGTATGACATACTAGAAGATGGTGAATTTGGTTCTTGACTCACAGGAAAGGTAGGAAGCAGGCAGTGCAGTATAAGGAAGAAAAAAATGTTTTAAAAACACGAAGTAGTAACATTTTATAAATAAAACTTAGTTTTTAATTATTACTCTCAAATTCATTTGGATCTAAACCAAATGTAAGATGAAAAATTCGTACTGCCCAGAGTGCTGCGTTTTGGACAGTCTTAAGAAGCATATAATATGGAAACTATCAGTGCAAGTACTTTTGCTGGAAAACTCAATAACTTTTTTTGCAACATGAATTATACAGTCTCAAGCATACAGCATAAAGAAATGACTTAGTATAACATAAAATAAATGTCAAGAAAAAAAAGGACGAAAAAGGAAAAAAGAAAAGGCCTGTAAAAACAACTGTCTGTTTTCACTACGTCACGTATTGCATTAAAGAAATATTAAATCACGTTTGATTACATTTATAGTAGAATCAAGTAAAATGAGGCTACCTTCCTTCATACTTAGCCTTTATGCATAGTATTAGTGTCACAAAAACTCAGAAACCTTGCATTTCAAATCTGGAGCATACCTTCATGGATGAGACTCCATCCATGAATCAAACACATGCTTCATGGAAGCACAGATGTAATGCAAAGACATGGAACTGTTCCAAGCTCTGTGAGGAAGATGGGATTTGAATAGTAAATATGATCTATGGCCTTAGTATTTATATATTTTTCACAAAGCTCATTAAAAAAAAATGAACTTTTACCTAGAAAAGTGCTTAACTTCTATCTAGAACACTCTTGGCCAGTAAACAGATTACCTTGTAGCTGTGGGTAATTATGCTGCTCACTTCTAAGCAATGCAGGAAATCAATTTTAATTAAGAAATCATTTATGCTGGACTCAGTCATGCCCATTTAGGAAAAAAAATATTGACCTAGGAAAGTTCAGTTCAGATGCAGAATTCACTTTCACAGTAGCACTCAGCTCTTTCAACTCAATTTTCCAATTGGACTGACAGAAGCACAAAGAGGTCAAATGATTTGGACAAGGTCAGACACATGCTGAGCTTTTGCCCAAGATCATCTTGACTCTCCATCTTTCATTATAGCTACCTAACAGATGGCTTCCATCAACTTTAGTCTTTAATATCTTCTTTTTTTAGAGCAGGCTGTTAAATTTCATTGTTGTTTGTTTGTTTTCTGGAGAAAAGTGATTTAATCCCATGTTCCTGATGTGGAAGAACTCTTATTTTGATAATAAAGGTAAATTTGCTAATGTTCAATGTACAGGATATGTAAGGATCTTCTAAGATTTGCTCCTTGCATGAGTGTATGTGGAATATTAAATGGTTAAGACATCTTCAAAAGAGGAAAACTTTTGTGTCATCATTTAAAACTGCGACGTGCCTGCTTGCTGTACTTTTTGCTATACAAGGAATATAAATAGTAAACCATATCCTCACAGTCCCAGAATAGTTTGACACTTGTGCTGTCTATTAAAAAACATTATGTTTTGGTTTTGTTTTTCACACTGATACAGAACTCTGTAAATTTACAAACTAGCATTTTTCTATAATTCTTTTTGTTAAACACTGATACAGAAACACATGCAATAAAAGGTGCAGAAAATGTGGTAAGGCTACAATTAGCAAGAAGTACACTCAATTCAAGGGCAAGTTAAGGAAATTAATGTATTTTCACATGATTTCTAGCTCAACTCCTGCAGCACAATACTTAGGAAATTTAACCTTTTCTTTCCCACATTCAATCACAGCCTCTATTGAGACAGCCCTTCAAGAGTCCTTTCCTAGCCACTCATCTCACAAAGCTGTAGACCAGAAAGAAGTACTGATCCTGGTGGGGAAAGAAGACCACTTAAATGCTTCTCAAATATGTTTGCAAGAAACTTACATTTCTGTGGATGCTGAAATATGGCAAGTAGAAATGGGGTACAGAAAGACCCAAATGTAAAGTGAAAAACAAGGTCATCAGAGAAACCAAGAAAATTTGGGAAGATCTGCAAGGGAAGTTGAATGGATGAGGCAGCCAAAAACATTCTTAGAAATTCAGAAAGATTTCTGTACAGAAAAATTAGAGTATCTCTGTGTCTTCAGGTATATGCATATGTATTGTACATGTTCTGGAGTGAGAAATGGAAAGCCACCAATACTGAGGACAGAAAAACCAAACACCAAACAAGAACTAATATTAAAACATCCCAGGAAGGCAAGGATACCTGTTTTTCCAGGTATCCTTTTTTCTCTTTCATATGTTTCTCAGTTGAGAAGCACATCGGATAAAATAACTGCTTGGAATAGAGCTGAATATGCACAAATATTAAGAAGAAAACAACAACTTTTTTGGCTGAGTATCTAATTAAGCTGAAGTTTCTAGTAACTTTTCATAAATTCTTTATTGTACTTATTCTTGTTAAGTACTAAATCCAGCATTTGGAAAGTTTGTTTTTCTGCAGTTGCAGAGACCTCTTGACTTTTGGGAAATCATTTAAGCTCTCTTGGGTTTGGTTTCCCCATTAGAAAAAGAATTGCTTTCAAGCAGTAGTTGCTGTCAACCTCTAGATTAGGACCTATCAATGGGAAATCTTAAATCATTCATGTGTTACTAGGATAGTAATCATGTACATATCTAGAAGAGGTGTAGTTATCCATCAGGACAAATAAGCAAACTATTCAACTCAATTTTTCACATTTAAAAGAAAAATCATTAAATAGATCAATGTGAGAATCGCTATTTCTTTGTCTTTCTTCAGATAAAATGTGTACATGACTCTAAAAGCTTAAACACTTACTGTCATTGTCCTGTAGATTTTCAATTGCTGATAGCAATCTTGCCCTGTCCTCTGGGTTTGAAATATTCAATTCAATCAGGTGGCTCTCGTGTAGATCTTTTAAATCCTCTAGAGTTTCATAGCCATTTAGCAAGAGGGTTGAGGTGTATTCCTATGAAAAGAAATGAGAAAATCCATCATTTAAACAAGCACTATGTTTAGCAGACGAATAGGCACAATTTTTCTTTTACTCTTTCATCAGGTTGAAATGGGTTCCACTTTTCAGCCTGTTGAAGATGTCTTTTGAACAAAATTAGAGACTGAGAGTGAGAGGACAGAGGCAGAAATGCCTTGGGGTCCTCTTGGCCATCTCAGCACTCAGAGCTGAGTTATCTAGTAGAGCCGGGCAGCAAATCGGATCAAGATAGGGTCTGGAACGAGGGAGCCACTGAGGGAGAAGTGCACAACAAGAGCATAGGGCAAAAAGGCTACTGCTCCCAAAGTTCAGCAAAATTGGAAACTTAAACTCTAAACATTAGCAGCTGAGTTGCACTGCAGTTCTGCCAAAGATTTCCACACAGTCACACACCTCCTGCATTAAGGTACACAATCACAGGCAAGTTACGATGATTTGACAAGTCATCATTGTGTCTCTCTGCATGGAGCACTGTAGCTTCACCAAATCCTGTGATAAAATGTAGTTATATCTGCCACTCATATCACAGACAATGCCTCTTTGCACAGCTGACTTCAAAACTGCTGAAACCCGCCATTTCCATTCTGCTTCTGCCTGTAAATTACATCCAACCGAAGTGCACAGAAATTAAAGATTTCAGACACAGGAGGGAAATGTTTGCTGACCTGAAGATGGACACGTTCCAAGAGTTCTTGCAGAGTTTTAGGCTTGTTCCTTTTGCTTCCTCTGTGCGGTTTTATCTTTCTGGGTGCAGCTTCCTCTTCCAAAATAATATCCACATAAATGAACTTGAAGTTTCCTACTTTGTTGTTCAGCATGCCTGTCCATATGCCCATGGGGGTTTTACAGATGATATCTATAATGTCTCCTTTCTAGAACAATCAAAATAAGTACACCACTGCTTACACACCTGGTTTATGTGACATTTCCTCTGTAGACCAAAATCCACACAAGCAGAACACAATCTTAACTAGTCAATGTGAAGTAGCTTTTTAAAATTATCTGCATGTAGTTCTTTTGCTTTTATAAAATCCCAGCAAAATGTTACAGGAAATAGAACTAGTCCTTATCTCCAGAGCTCTGTGAAAGAGAAGTGAGCATAAGCAACGCCTTTCAACCTTTTCTGCTCCACTTTGTCCCTGAAAAGGCCTAGCGTTGCATCCAGCAAGCAACTTTTGCCATCAATAAATGGGCATAGCTTTGGCAAAAAGCAGGGGAGCACTGTGAGGTTATTTTCCAAATGCTTTATGCAGCTTTTCACCGACCTCTTTTACCCTAAGCCACTTACACAATTATCTTAATATCCATCATCCCAGGGATCTTCAAAAACTCTAAACTCCAAACTCTAATAGCTGCACTAGATGAAAGATGGACTCTTACCCATTTTATGATAAGAAACACCAGCTACATTCCTCAAAGGCAATAAAGAATATTTAACTCCCCAGATATCTAAATATCTTCATGACAGTCCTTTCCAAAGGACGGAAAATGAGTGAGAAAATAAGGGAAACACCTCAGCAGACAGAACTAAAAACTTCAGTTCTCCAAGTTTGTTCATGCACTCAAAAAGGCAAGAGCAAAAGATGAGTGACCATATAGCAACTTCAAGAAAGCTTGATGGCAAAGGTGTTCACACCAAGATGTGGGAATTGGTTTCTCAACTCAAAACAACAGTCATTCTGAGTAATTTTGGTAGCAAAAAGATTCCTTTATAAGTCATATCCTCTACAGAGCTTGCTCCCATGATGGTAGACTTGAGTTCGCTCTTCTGGTCAGACACTACAGAACTTACAAAACCACTGAATATCTTCTTTATACAGTTCTACAACAGATTCCTACACACACACTTAATTTGGCAGACTGTTGCAAAACTGAAAAATCAAACTCAGTTTGTTAACAATATCTTTTAATATCTCTGAGATTTTTCAATGTTTCTGGTCTGGGCAAGAAATTGTGAGTAAATAAAGCTGTCACCCTAGTCTGGTACAAATCCAAGTGTGAAATTCACTGTGTTCAAATGAGCTGATTTCATTAGAATATGAAGCTTAAAGCTACGAGCATGTTTGAAATGGAAACTAAACAAACATTTGTTTAGAGCTCTATAAGCACATATGTTACTCTACTTATTTATATAGGGCTCAGGAACTTTAGATGTGGATGCAGATCAGGATTAGATGGTAGCTTTAACACAAGCTGCAGATGCAGTCTGAATTCAGATTCAGGGTACTGGAATTTACTGAGATATTCTTAGGGCATTTCAACCCTAAGTACTAGCTTATAATTATAAAATACACTACCCCACTGATTTTAAAAGTAACCCATGAAAGCCAGTAGAAATTTACTGTTTCGTGATCTATTAAATTGTTCTGAAAGAAAGGCCATAGGCATGTGTGGAAGTGGAAGGCACGTGGTGAAAACTGCACGTATTGGCAACGCAATAGCTGTAATATAGGCCTGAGAGGAAAAGGAAAAGAAGACTGCAGTGAGACATTAATGAGGATTTGGACAAGAAGAAGCTATGAAGAAAAAGAAAAGATGCTGAAGTGTGAATGCAGCCTTGGAAGGAAGGTGTTTACAGAGAGAAAAGAAAGAAGTCCGGATTATAGTTGTGCACAGTTTCAACAATAATGTTATTGACTGTATCCATGCACGAAAGGAGAAGAAAAGAGCTGGATGTTCTTAGTAATGTTCACATATCTGGATCTCCTTTTTCTCACTCTCTCATTCTGGACATCCCTGCCACATGATGTCAGAGCCAGAGAAAAGTTCATAATTCAAAAGTATGGTTAAATGAAGGCTTAGTGGAAAGGTGGGCTGTTTGCATTAAAGACAATGAGTGCCACCAAGCTTTTGAGACATCCTGGCTGGGGTGGAAACTTCACATCCCATGAGGCTCAAGCTTTTCTTCCTCCAGATCTCCTAGTATGTAGGGAGCAACATGTATTTTACCTGAGGAAAGCCATGGTGAGATACCTACTGGATCTATGCCTTAAAAAGGTGTTGTCAGAACTAAGTCATTATAGAAGCTTAGCAAAAACAGATCTGTCCTGCTTTTAGAGTGGTACATGTGCTTAGCAGTTAAAATGTTTTAGTGAACATGTTCTCACACGTAAAACATGCATCTCTGGTGTGCTCACCAGAAAAGGAGAAATCCTGATGGTTGTCTTACCTTAATTTTCAGAGAGTCCGTGTCATAGGGACTTGGTGTGAAGTCGGTGTGCACTTTGGCTCGGCCGCAGAATGGCCCACTGTAAGGGACTTCATCGTCAAACCGGAGGCTATCCCTGTTGCTTGTTCCATCAGAGCAGCTGGTCACACCACCTTAACGAGATTCAAGTGGAAATTGAGATCTCTTGCACCAACTGCACAGACATTCCATTCTGCACAGCAGCAGAGAGGAAGGTGTTTAAATGCACAGATTTAGAAAGAGCATACTCCACATGGTTTTGACACATTCCAGGCAAAATACATGCATAAAAAACTACTATAAGAGACTAGTTGGAGATCTTTCATTAGCGTCTTCCCTCTAACAATCTTTTTCTGGTGATGATACTAATAGACTACATATTTTACTTACAGACTTCTTGAAATATTACCTCTGCAGATTAATATCATGTACTCTAAATGTGCAATTTAGAGAATTAATTCTGCTGAACTTCTCCTGTTTATTGAGAGAAATGAAAACAAGTACTGTAGAAGTTATTTTATTTCATTACAGAGCGAGCTAGAGCATCAAAGGAACCTGCATTGCAGAGGGAAATTTTAATCTTATCAACATTTCTGCCTGTCATTTTATCCAAGTTGAGCAATAAAATATCGGCAGAGTAATTCAAGCAAATTTGAGCAAGCTCTGCAATATCCCATCCAAATATGTTTTTAGATAAGAGCAGCAGTGTGTTGGAAGTAAACTCTCATATACAATTTTCACAAATCACATCATATAAAATGATCATAAAAATGGTTTTGTCTGAAGTGATTGCTTAAGTGTACAGCTCTGTCTCAGGGCCAGATAAACGACTAAGTGCAAATGGCTGGGACTGCAGCTCAGGGCCCCTCTCATGGCTCACGTGAAGCCTGCAGCAATGGCACAGCAATGTCATCATGGACAGATGTAACTTGCTGCCCAGTGACTGTCCACAACCGAGCAATGGATAGGTAGGTGGAGGTAAACTCCACTTCTCATCAGAGGTTCATCCACCCTCCAACAACTCTGCTGGGGCAGGGGATTTAGTGGATTTGCAGAGAAGCAGAGGCCACCAGCTCAGGCTCCCATCACTCTTTACCTCAGACTGACTTCTCACACTGTCTGTCTCACATCTGCAGAGTGAAGAATAAGCTCATAGCCACTACCCCCAGAGAGAATGCGTCTGTGTCTAAACTCAGGATTTGTAACTCTGTGGGAGCCAGCACTCCAGCAGTGCTAGCCCTCAAAAACATTTCTGACATATATATCGGCATCATTCCCTACAATCCATGTTATTTAAAAAGACATTATGTTAATATCTCCACTCTTAAAAACACTCAGCTTGTTTCAGGAATATCTTCCTTAGCTGCCACCCATTTGATCAGATTATACTTTTGTCTGCCAGACTGAAGAGCACTCTAGCATCATAATTTTAATCACTGGCTCTGATACCTCAGAATTCAGAAATAACCATATAGAACCTGTGACTGACTAAGAAGTCTGGATATCTTGTACTTACTAGATGAGCTCTGGCCGCTATTTAGACTATAGAGACTTTCCATAGAGTCACTAGCTTTTAGGGAGACCTTCTCAGTGTGTATTCCACCACCAGGATCACTGTCGTCTTTTCCTTCTTCATTCTTTAACCAAAAAAAAAAAAAAATTCAGTTGTTAACCACCAAGAGATGTATTTTAGAAAATTGTATTTTCCTTTTCAATCGTCATTGCACTTGAGGATTTAATCATAATTATATTTTATTAAGAACCACTCCAAGAGAGAAAGCATTTTAGAAGTTGATGTCTGGATATCTTTCCACTACCTATCTATCCAGTACTAAGGATGCCCAGTACCAACACTTGTCTCTTCTCTGCCCCATTCAATTTCATTTCTGTCCAAGTAATTCTCCATCTCAGAAGACTGTAATATATGACAGCAGCACAAAGGCTTATAATGAGAAATTCACAGGTAGACAGATAACATGATTTTTCTGATTGTCTCTGAGAAAGAAGTATAAAGATTAATTCTGTAAGCTCATAATGAAGGGCTAGCTGAGACATCTATGGATTGTGTTGAACTTCTGAAAATCATGGGTGCTTAAGAGGCATGCTGGCACCCAAGCAAGGGCATTTCAGAGACAGCTTGCACACACATACAGCATCAGTGTTATAGCACCATGCTCCCTACCTTGCTCAACCTACACACTGGCCTCAAAATCCAGGGCATTCCAGAATTAGCAGATGCATGTTTCTCTTACAAAATCTAATGATGTATGAAATTGGTCCCTGGAGTTTATAACATTAAATCATGCTTCAGAAATCACAGCTTATATGCTTAAGGAATTCAAAACAAGAAGGCCCATTTTTCAATCACAGCTAAGTTAGGAATGATGTAACAGCTAAGTGAAATAATAATGAGCTTGCAAAAGCAGGAATTTCTTCAGCAGATTGCATCACGTTGTCAACGTGCGTAATATCTTCATGCAACTGAAAGATCATGCAGTACTTAAGATGTTACATCATACTTGGAAAATTTTAATCATTCATCAGTCCATCATTTGGATGGGGTCGAACAGGTATGAAGAAGAGACAGGTGCAGGTAGATACATGGCATAGCACTGAAATGAAAGACTATATTGGTTTTCAACAAGGACAGAGTTTGTTACACCAATCATCAGCACAAGCTATAGATTAATCAGTGGACCAATATCGATTGTCACCATCTACTGCAGGAATGAAGATCACACTAGATGTGTGTTCAACCAGATAATTCATTGAATTTCTGTCATGTGAATAGTTGCCGTAAATGTCCAGAAGTTAAATGTAAAAATTCTAATTTTTCTTTTCTGTACTATAAAATTCATGGATTGCAACCTGCAGAATTTTAGGGGAAAAAGAAAAAAAAAACTAAGCTAATGAATTATGAACTCCTGTATTTGACCTCTAAAGCTGCCTAAAGATACCCTGTTAGACACATTTTTTTTTATTTGTGATTTTTTTTTTGTTGTTTTCCCTTGTTATTTGATGTTGACACATGTATGAGATAGTATGCAGATCAGCTAGATCTTTTAGGGACGTCGTTTCTCCTTATGTGTTTTAAAATTCAGAACTGAATGACATGAGATATTGAGGTGGCAGAGTTTACAGTGTGCAAAATAGACAATATTTTTTATGTTTAATGAAGATAGCATAACTTGGATTAAATAAGGTAAAAGCAGATAAGTCAAATGAGTTGTCAAGCTGTAGGATGCTGGCTGACCTCTACGAAATGGACTTTAGAAAAAAATCTTGTATTCAAAGATAAATTTTCCTAATGAAATGTTTTGTACAGGTTGAGTATCAGACTGACAACTAAGTTCATCCAATATTCCCCTGTTTCCATATTAGGAGATTTTTTGTGATGCTTACGCCAATGTTCCATGATGACAAAGCAAAATGCAATGATATAAAAATCCTTGGTCTAACTTGATCCTTACCATGTGATGCTGTAATTGCATCTATGCATGTGTTTGTACGTTAGCACGCATGGGGAAGGAAGGGTATATAGTAAAAGCTGTTTTAATTCAGTACTTGTAACCATGTTTTCATGGAGTCTCATAACTGATAGCTGCCTGAAGCGTGAAAAAGTAAAATGCACATAACATTTTTATTTTGTGTGTATTATCATCAAATAAAAGATTCTTAAGCTGTAATTACCATCTCCTCAGAGAGTGCCTTGATGTACTTTTTACCCATCTTTTTCTTCATGGTAAGGGAAATGGCTCTCATCTTCTTACCCAAGCTTCTTCCATTATACGCTGCTTTGCTTTGCACTGCATCTCCAATGTCACTTACAGTCTCCAACTCAGACACCTGATTTGAAGTAAAAATGTATGCAACATACCATGATAATAAAATTTGGCATAGAAAAACAAGAATTACAGAAATATTTTAAGGACACCAACAACAAAAGTCTGTCATAGCCATTTTCTTGGGGAACAGTATACTCAAACAAGTTTGCAGCACACCACTCTACTGAGAATGGCAGAAAGAAAATATGTTTTATGCTAGGAAATGTTGTTTCCTTTTGTTTATTGTCTTTAATCCAAACAACAGTTGTGGGCATTTATGCGGGTTGCTTAAAACAAAAATGATACATCTGTGGGCTGTATCCAGGTTATTCTGGGAATATACCAGTCTGAAAAGCACTTTTGCCTTTTTGAAAAATTGCTTCTGATCTTCACATTGAAGCAGCAATGTTAAAATGTGATTCTCTTGTTCATTTTGGCAAGAACTCAATCATCCAGACAGACCTAGGTACACAAGTAAAGTTCTCCCATTGTAAAATTTACACAATAGTTACCCAAAGTATTTGTACAATTGTCATGGGAAAGAGAACTGAAGAAAGCAAAACGTTGTTTGATACAAACCTCAGCTGAATCATCTGTCTTTGATACTGAGTGATGTCTGAAACGGTCAAAGTTTCCAAAACTACTTGTGCGCTGTAAAGGAAAAGAAGATAAACCTTGACTCACTGATGGTAATTTGCTCTGTTATGAAGACTTAAATACTATGGCCAAGTCACTCATTTATGGTAAAAATTCCTCCCAAGTCAGTAGACCGTGAGCTGCTACATCCAGCAGAAACAAACTAGGAGGTGACTGTGAGGAAAAGAATTATGGCTGTACTGCTGGAAACAGAAAACTGAATAAGAGAAGCAATACTGCTTCAAATACAAATTATATAATGGGTGTGATTTGAGTTCTTTTCATCACAATTATACACAGATATTTATGAGATGCTTCTGGGTTAGATTGCTGTCTGTGAGCTCAGAAAAAATCCCTACTTCCATAAGTGTGATAGGAGCCATGGAGCTGGCTATGGTGGCGGAAACTGTCGCCATTTTTAAAGTTTCTGTTCATGGCTGGGAAGCATGTCCAGGCTTCTTTACCAGCAGGAATTGGCAAGGACCGCTGAGTAGTAGGAACACATTTTGACCAAAAGACACGCGTTGTGGAGGAGTAGCAGGATAATCAGGCAGGCCACACACTTCTGTTGCTGATATGTCAGAAGTCCGTTTAAGTGATAACAGCCAGATTACCAACTACACAGTATTTTAAGGGCTTATTTTTTACACCTTCACTAATACTCAAAGCTAAATCTAGAATGAATCCATTTTTTTAAACTCTTCACTCTTCCATACTAAATGAACAGCTTTTAATGGGGCACCAGAATTCTAAAAGAGGATTTACTATCATATACTATGCAGTATCATCTCAGTTTATTTCTGAGTGCTCAAAATTCCTTCTAGGGGTAAAATTAAACAGTAAAACCCAAACGGACTGTATCTTGAAAGATTTAGTAAGTGTTTTCAGACTGCCTGGTTGTAGACTTTCCTGTAAGGAAAGGACCTTTTTGAGCTGACATCCAAGTAACAGTTTCAGCTTCTGGCATCTTTCTGAGTCCCAGCTCTGCCCACAGTCACCAAGCTGCCGCTTGCTGCTCTGTCTCCTGATGCTCTCCTTTCTGGCAGCAGTTAGTCCTCTGAGGGACCCATCGGTAACCCTGTCATACTCCCAGTGCCGTGCAGGGTGATGAGTTGGCAGTCAGGCTTCACAGCTGTGGTCTTAAGGAAGGAGTTAATCAGAATGATACCGGCAACGCAGAGCATACGCGTACCTCCCCTGGGTATTTCCAGCCGGGAAGGACCCCATCTTATTCTGTCCCTGCTCATAAATCACAGGGTTACTATCCATATTAGCTTTTTTATCTCTTACACACAGTCACTTTTAAACTAAAAATAGTAACCAGAGGGGAAAAACAATAAGATGAAGAAAAGCTATGGGAAGCCATGTGAGAATATTTTGTCTCTATTTGAGAAGAAGAAAATTTGCCTCTGCTGGAGCACAGCTGAATGTAAAAACTCCCCACTGTTTCAATTTGAACACAGCAAGGGGAGAGGCCTGAGCACAACCAGATAGGAGAGGATCCACATTTTGGGTCCATGTTCCAACCACTGGAGGTAAGAGAAAAAGAAATAACACTTTACATCTGTTTTTTTTCATCTTTTTTTTCACTAACATTTCTGGGGCCAATCTGACTTGGAAAACATTTCAAGCCAAAGGTTATTTGAAGAAGTTGACCCAGATTTTTGAATATTTTTGGACAAATGGCATTTATTATTCACTGGAGTGGAGGGAAAAAAAAAAAGAAAAGGAAAACCACACAGCTCTCGTCTTAATTGATTGTAATCTCCCAAGGAATCTCTGCTGGCTAAACACTGTGGTTTGTTTGTTTGTTTGTTTTTACCCTGTGAAATTGAAAAGGGCAATTTAGACTGTACACCTTAATTTCACCTAAAATTTCCATGAAGAACTTTATCATTCACTAGATGAACAATATCCTATGACAAGGGGGTTAGCTCAATAGTACAATACAAAAGCACAGCCCCAAGGATTATGGTTCTATTAGACAGGATTAACACCTTTCACTAGCTTGTCAACCCAGCCAAATGTGCCCGGAAGCATGGAGCGGGAGGCTGGGATTCACAGCAATACTGGGGAAGTATAAAATTGTCTCTCTCAAACAGTGATCTCTAAACATACACTGACCTTTCTGCTGCATTCAATCACTTGAAGATGTCTAGTAGGAATAACTGTATATTAAAGTGCAGATGTGCTGCAAATACTTTAAAAGGAACAAGAGGAAAAACATTGTTTATTGTTGATCTTACCTATAAACAGCTTGAGCACAGGGAAATCAGTTATTCTTTTTTGACCCTTAAAACAACCTTATATCCTACACAGGCAGAAGCCTGAGGCTATTTTGTAGTATACTTCAGCGTTGCTTCATCCCTATTAAATATTAATAAGGGTTACAAGATGATTTCCACTCTTCTAGATAATGGTCTCATTGCACTGGAGAGTACGAAATAGGGCTGCTTCAGCACTTCTCTATACTAACTTTTTCCATTAAGTAATCAATAGCTACCACCTTTTAAAAATGTATTCAACCCCATTATACTGATAACAAAAGGCTGATTTAGGAGCTATGGGCTGCTGGGGAGCAGGACAATGACTTTCAGTAGTTTCAGTCACTGCATTAATGTCAGGGAACACCAACCCTGTGCAGATATGGTCAGGCCTTATTTCCAACTGCAGGGAAGCTTTTAAAGTAAATGCAAAGCTACTAGGAGAAAATACGCATTGACTTTTGATACCAGTGTTCAGCATCCTATAAGATCAATTGATTTTGCTGGCTGGCTTCATGGAAGATCCACCACTGGATACGTTAAAGCAAATATGAATTTGCTCAGTAAAATCTAATGGAGGCATGGGCAGGGTGAGGGAACATTTTTGTTTTTCAACACAATGATAAATCAAATAATTTCTAGAAGTCAAAGCACTAATCCTTATCCTTTTCCCTCTGGTATACCTAGTTAGCATAATGGAAAATGTCAAAGGTGTTTCAATATTTCAAATCGGTCTTCCATCCTTTCCAATATATTTAATTCCCTGATATCCAGGAACTTTAGACAATCATTTTAAAAGAAGTAAACAGCATCTAATAAGAGGTAAATGGCATCTAATTGCTGTTTATTTTAATTTGGACGGTCTGCAGTTTGTGATCTGTTTTGTCTGCACAGAGTTGATAATTTTCTGCAGAAAACAGTACAGTATACAAACAGAAAACCAGCAGGAACAAGAGGTTCTGAAAATCATGTCTTTATGTTATGAAACATTGAAGGTCATGCTGGATGGGGTTCTGAGCAACCTGATCTATCTGTAGGTGTCCCTGATCATTGCAGGGGAGTTGGACTAGATGGCCTTTAAGGATCCCTTCCAACTCAAACGATTCTGTGACTCTATGATTCTGTGAACACATCCTTCCATTGTAGAGCAAATCATCACAGAAGTCAGGTAGCACTTGTCAAAGGACAACCTTCGAGCCAAAGCTGACAGCAGACATCCTACTAAGTAATCATTATGGGTAATATTCATCTCATATTTTCCTTTGGACAATTTACACTGCTCAGAAATTTGGTTCCCTGCTGAGAGAAATTCTGGCTCATTATTTTTTCCTTCGGGTCCCATTCAAAATAGAATTTAAGTTCAGTATGACACAGTGGCTTTGTACCGACCCTCTTGCACAAGTAAGTCTCTTCAGATTCCTCCGTGCATTTTCATTTTTGGCTTCCATTCATCCCTAGATTACTTAGACCATGTAAGCTGTAGAGGGGCAAAAGCAGTCACTGAGAGTAGCAAAAAGAGAGTTCAGCCTGTTGCCAATTTTCTTGCCTGCCTCAAACACCTGTGTTCTTCCTTCCCTGCTCAGAAGAAGCCACAGAAGCTCCCAGAAGGACAATCACTTGCTTCTTGGATCAATGGAGATAAGCAGAGCTCAGGATCTGATTCAATTCACCTGTTCTCTCATGTTACTAGTCCCTTCAGAACCAGGTGACTATGCCGGGAATGAAATTAAGAGCCATCAAAGTAGGGATGAATATAATCACAATGCTACCTCATCTTACTTCTGTCACAGATAATCAGAGAAAATTGTCTCCTACTTTCCCTGAAGGCAAGCAGGTAAATTTCCACTTTCAGGATGTTCTGTGGAAAAAAAAAAAAAACCAACAATACACAAACCACCACCAACAAGAACCCTTCTCACTTCTTTATAGAGAATGAGAATTTGCGTACAAGATTTAGTAACTCAGAGGTGTAATAAAGAAGTTAAAAAAAGGAGACATCATGACCTCCCTACCTCAGACATTTTTCCTATTTACACGTTAGTTACACATGTAGAACATCTGACCACTAACCAAGCTATTAATATAACTTTATAGGCAACACAAAACATGGCCTAAACCTTGTACTTTGCCAGTCAAAAGCAATAAAAAAGATACAGCTTGTTCCTGCTAACTCAAATAGGGCAATCTACTGAAATGGTATTTTTAACTGGCTTAAAAATGACTCTATAAAAGACTCTGGTTGTTAATATGGTTTGGTATTCTGTATCTGTATGGAGGTGGGGAGCAAGGAGAGCAGAGCGGGCTTTGAGCAAGGCTGCTACCTTGAAACTTCAGAGCAAAAACACTAATTTTAATGGCAGAAAATGACTGGAAAATAAAAGCTGTATAAAACAACAAGTCCATCGTACTTTATACTCTCCCAAGTCAACACATTTCACTCTCAGAAGTAAACACCAAGCAGCTGTTTTATCAAGACCTCAGATTAGTACCAGCCTTGGCCTCTCTAGCCTGGACTGACAATGAACCACAGCTGGTGACATCCATTTGTCAGGGCTTCTACGCAAACACTGGTTCTCCAGCGCTGTCAGAGAGCAGGTCCTGAGGACATGGGTATGGGAGAGAGAACCAGGGCCTAGCTGCTGTTCGTGAGGGTAAGCAAGAGCACAACAGTTCGCAGGGTCAGCTCAGATCTTGTAAGCTTTCCTTGGGAAGGGGCAAGACACATGGGTAGGCTGAGCAAAAAAAGAGTGATTTCCACCAGTTTTGCTGGTGAAACTAGTTTGTGAGGAACAAAATGAGGAAGTGATTTAAGAAACGTCAATCGCAGCGCTAAGAATGGTCTTTTCCAGCCAAGTTTTGCAAAATATCCAAGAGGAAGTTGAAGGGGCCTGCATCTTCCTTTAAATGCACGCAGGCCCTGCGTGTTAACCAGAAGCACTGCTGCAGAGCGCTCTCAGCTCCCATTGAGAAAAGGCACTCCAAGTGCTCTGCTGGCAAGCTGTCCAACCCTGGGAGCGTGCACATAGGTGTTTGCAATAATTATGTAATTAAGACTTTATTATTTATATGACATTTAATTAAAAGTGACTTTCAGTGGCACACAAAACCATGAAAAGAAAATGACTTTAAAAGAAGGTTAAGGATGTGTGACAAACTCAGAGGAGCTATGAAAGTGACAGTTAAGGACTTGGCATGATGTGCACCTCTCCTGCACTATTATCCCTTTCTACCCTTCACTTGCACATGGGCAGAGACACCGAGGGAGAAGCCTGAAATCTACCTCCCCAAAGACCCGACTGCAGCAAAGGGGAGAAGCACTGTCTAAGCAAAGAGGGGTTAAATGCTGGGTAAGCGTGGCAGGCTTTGGTCTGTAATCCCTTAAATAATGTAATAATGTAATCCCTTAAATAACTTTTTTTTTCCCTCTCCTGACCCTTCCTCCTCCCCTACTGGAGAAATTCACACATAATTTTTCGTATTTTAAAAACAAATTGCCTTGTTTCAATTAAAGTCCCTTCTCTACTTCCATATACAGCATGATTTTATTAATGCTGTGTGTTATCCAGGCCCTGACCTTGCAGGGTTCCATTTGAATTCTCACATGGAAGGAATTACTCACATGTGTGTTTGCAAGACAGGCTTTAGGAGAAGATGAAAATATAAATGCCAAAAGAGGAGCCCAGGAATGCCCAAGAAGCCAGCTCTGAGGGAGTTCTGTGTCTGTCCTACACATGATGTAGAGGTGGGTGTTTGGCTAGTATCCCCTCCCAGAGGTAGGAGTCTGCTACGTGTGCAATGATCACAAAAACTCCTGCAGCTGGAGCGTTCCTTCAGATGACCTTCCAAAGGGGAACAAGATGAAAAAATGACCTCTAAGTCACGGTTAAATCTGACCATCCCGAACGCTCATTTGTTTTTTTGAAGAGTAAGCAAACTTTTGAAAGCCCTTGTACAAGTTTTACTGCAGTCCTGCAGCCTTACCCTTGACAACAGGTAATGACCAACAATAAGCTAATTCTAAGAAACTTGGGGGGCAGGGAGGGAGGAAAGGGAGTTAGTTTTTATTACTTTTAAATGAGTGCTTGATACATCATGTTGGTTCCTCTGATTAATGTTCACAGCAAAGTCAGCCATTGGAGTTGTAATGTTTCTGCAAGCTTCCCTACAGCAAAGCTTAGCCATTAATTCAGTGGCATATGTCAGCTCAGCAGAGCAAGGTCACTCTTCTCTTTCAAGGGGAACCTTTTTAGAAATAATAAAACTGACAGAAAGTTCTTTTTTGCATGCTTTATGTCACCTGAGGTTGAGTGCTGCAGTTAATATCACAGAGCTTATAAACATTCCCATCTTCAGCAGACTCCAGCCCCACTGGGCTCTTGGAACCTAAACTTTTTTTTTTTTTTTGAGTAATATAGTGACAGCTTTATGTGAGGCAGATATACAGTATATAATCCTAAATGAGTAAAAAATGAGTAAAAAATGAACAAATCTTTTCTTAGGTTCTTTAGAGGAGAAATTTTGGAAGTCACTAAGAGACTGCTGATACTGCAGTATGGATTTAGGATGCTAGCGCTTAGAGGAAAAGATTAAAGACTTTGGCAGTTAGGCTCCATCGGTGCTTGCACCTTTGGCTAAAAGGGGGGAAATTTTAAAATGTTTCTGGTCCACCTTCATTCCATTTCATTGTCAACTGATTCTGCCAGCTGAAAATTTGTACAGGCATGTAATGTAAAGGAGAACGCAAAGTTAATTGATGTGTTTACAGAATCATTTTGAACTTGCAAGTAAATAAAGACGTTAGTCATCTGTTATGACCACTAATTGCAACTGGAACTTATTTATCGGGATACAAGAATTACGAGATGTGTTAAACAAACTAACTACTGAAGAATAAGATCCCAACAATAGGTCAACTTCTACCCCCTCATTATCTCCCTTCAGACATTCTGACTACACTTGATTAATGAACCCATAGTGAGATTAGCTGAAATTACCTTAATGGAGATGCAGTGCAGTGGAGAAGTAAAACATAGTGTAGAATCTATCATCAGTCACTGTGAATTTTAGTGTTTCATCAAATCTTTGTGTCCATTTATTTATATTAGTTTTATCTTGGAGAATAATTAAAATCAAACAAAAGACTTTTCTCATTACAGTGGGTTAACTTTTAAAATGATGACCAGTGTCACCAATTCTTTTTTTCCCTTCATATAACCTCCCTTGTCAGAAGGCTGAACTCCATTGTTGGCTTACTGCCATCAATTGGCCAAAGTTATATTTATTGTCCAGTTGAATAAAGTACACTTAGCATTTCATTGCAGCGTCACAGGCTTTAAAAACTAGACAAGCTTGCAGAAAATATGCTTGGGAATCAGTGGTATGCTTATTAGAATTTTGAGTATAAATAAATAAATTCAGTACTCTTTTTTTTGTTTTGGGCCAGTATGTAAGCTGAAAGAATGCTTCCAACTCAGATTTTCCTATTGATTTAGCCTTGTTCAAGAATACCTCTCAGTGTACAAGATATGATATGCTAGATTCTGGGCATTCTTTGTAGAGTAAGTCCTATCACTGCAGTCCTGGGGCAGGGGGAGGGGGGAGGGGAAGGTGGAAATATCTAGTCTCTCAAAGCAAGATAGCATCTTGATTTGACGGTTCAGGTCGTTTTTATTCCAGATAGGAATGAATGCAGTCAACAGCTCATTGCGAGCACTGCTTATGGCAAATAGTACTCATCTAGTATCACCAATTCTCCTTTCTCTGTTTGATTATCTCTGTGGCAGTGGGGTGGTTCTGAGCACAGCTCAGTGGAAAATGGAAATTTCATTACATAAAAACAAATTCACCAAATATTTGGAGTGTTATTTTTTTTTCTTTTCATTCTGAAGCAAGACAAAATTGAGGCTAAGCTTCTGCATCTTCCAGGAAAACCATGCATTGCTAAGAGGTACTCACCAAGGCACAGATAGCAACAAAGGCTTTGTGGGGTTATATGAAGTCCAAATTCAAAGCCACGTTTGAAAATCCTCTGCAAATCTAGCCTATCACTGCAAAGTGGATTGCATTAGCTACAAGGCTGTAAGCTTTCATGAATGGTAGGAATGTCTGCTTTTCTCCATTCCTTCAGATAATAACCAAAATCCCAAATAAATAGTTCTCAAGTGTTTTACCCCTGTAGACACAACTAGCAAGAAACAGTAATCAAGCAAATATAAACTCCATTAGAGAGAGGAAGAAAATCATGGAAATACACCCAACAGACAAAGTCAGAAGAGTCTCGCCATGTACTTGTGGATAGAGCTGGATGGCATCTCTGTCACCATCGGTCATTTCATGTACTCACTACACAGTCTCTGAGCTGTTCATACATCACTGAACCATATCCCCTTTTCAGCTTTGTGAAGCAGTTGCTGGACTTAACATATGATCTTTAGAAGGAGGCAGACAGATAAAAGAATGAGAGAAATAGTGCAGCTGTGGAAAATGAAAGCAATTCATGAGTGGCAGTGCTCAGCATCCTCTTTGCACAGGTGAAGGCAGCAGAGTGTCAAGCTTTGTAAACTCATTCAGCTGTCTTGGTTACTCTGTCATCTCCTCTTCATGCATCTGTGTTTGGCTGTGCTGCCAAAGTGAAGCTGATTTCTTTATCTCATTACCGCAGGCTGACAGTTACAAAGATCCAACTCAATCCTAAACACAACAGCAGACGGAAAATATGGAACAGTACCATAGCTTTTCCATGCTTTCTGGTTGAACAACACTCCTACAGAGCTTATCCCTGAAGAAGCCATTAGAAACAGAGCAGAAAAACCTAAGCGAATATACTCTAGTATAGGCCCCAGCTCTTGCTTGCCTGTCAACATACCTGAAGGGACAGCCAACTAACCACACCTTCTGAATGTGATTGGCATGACCAAGTAGAGGAACTCACTACTTCCTACAGTTCTCAGTAAGTAACCTTTTAGCACATCACGGAAATCAAGGACGGAAGTGTGGGGTTACTTGGTTGTTCTTGAGAAGACGAGACATTAAGACAGAAAAGGATAGGAAAGGACTAAAACTCCATTCAAAAGATTTAAAGGTGGTGCAAAACATTAGATGGATCACTAGATCTTTTTCTCAGAGAAGGGCTTTCTTGTTGGCCTCAAAGATAGTGATGAAAGATCTCTTGCTGCTGACATTCAGCAAACTAGAAGGATGCCACCAGACATTAGGACTGGCAACTAAGCAGCCTGAAGTGTGCAAACAAGTGAAATCATCCAATTTTTTGTGTCCAAGTAATAAGCTAAAGACAAAGTGGTGGTATGGTGTATAATATGTGTAGTCAAAGAAGCAGCTTCACAGAAGCAGTTCAAAATCTCCAGACGTTTTCAGGGCTGGAATTTCAGCCTCAAGTTTGAGGAAAAAAAAAAAAAAGAAGACGGTGCATGTCCACTGTGCCAGTGTAATAAGATATAAACAGCTACAATGGTAAGAGCAAGCAAACACAGGAAAGATTTCACTTAGGAAAAAGGTAAGTGGTCTTTCGTCCTCCTCTAGAATACCAAAACACATGCACACAAATTCCTTCCTTCATTGAAGTATGAGCAAAGGTTTCCATTATGATGAGGACACGTGACTTGCTAAATATTCAGAGCATATGTAATCTGTAGCTCAGTACCAAGCAGAAAAATGACTAGAGCAAAAACACTGACATTGCTAATTTGTGGAAATGAGTAAAACTGCTTCTAACGACTGAATTAAATCCACTGTCACTCTTATAAGCTTTCAGAAGATAAAAGTTAAGGGATATGGTGATTATGGAGGCTCAGAAGATTTTTGTTTTCATTTCCTGGAGTGGGTATTGCCAGAGGCTTAAGCGCTGCACAGCAAGAGGTTGATTCTTCTGGCTTAAGTGTTTGTAGCCACCCACAAATGGCTTATACCTGCAGTCCAGCTACAGCTTTACAAGTACTTCAGTGTGGACTTATACAAAGCACAGATTACTAGAAGTGTTGCAACCTACAAAGAACTTCAGGCCACATCCTCTGTCCTGCCCCTACACAGCTACTCTATTTTACAAGCAATGACAGGTATCCTGGTCAGTGATTCATTTGGGATACTTTGAGTTTTCTAGAAGCACAGCACTGAAGTAATCAAATGGTCTATAAAGCTAATTAAAGAACTAGAAGGTAACTAATACTGATTTATATCACCTTAGTGTTTGTCCCACCATACTTCCCAGAGAGTACAGTTACAGCTGTTGTGGTTGAGCTGAGTTTCGAGGAATGTCTGGAGAATGGAGTTCAGACAAGTTTCTTAAAATGCTCTTGTTTGGTTGGAAAAACAAAGAAAGAAATGAACTGTGTTTTTCACTATAAACAAAATTCACACTACAGATGCCACAGTCAAGGCTACTCAGCCACAAAAGAGGCTAGGATGAGAATAAACCAAAGATGCCTTTTCTATCATTTTAGATGAGAGCTAATCAAGAATTGCATGAGTCCTATAGGAACCTTTACGTTGATCTGAGCATCAAAATATGGAGTCTGTATATCCTAATCAGACTCCAGGCAAAGAGGAGAGAAATGGCTGTTCTTTCACCACAAAGACCTTTACTTAATCTCTAGTGAGAAAATCAAATTCCAGGAATTTTGAACTCTTCTTAGAAGAGATATGCTGATATATATGTTAGGACAGAAAAGGTTTGAAAAAAAAACTTTCCGTGCCTGACCAAAGGAAAAAGATTTTTTTTCTGATAATAGTTAGAAATAAGATACGGATATAAAAAAGGAAAAAAAAAGAAAACAGCTAAGAGAGGAGCTGTAATATGGTTGCAGAACTTCCCACTCGCGCAAGAAAAATACCCCAAGGTTAACTCTAACCTTGTTCTTGTTTTTCCGAAGTCTGAGGGAGACAGGAAACACCTTCTGACGTGTCACCTGCAATTCCTTTTTCCCTGTCTGCACATACATGGTTATAACAGTATCATTTTTTCTTTCTCTGAACACTTCCTGAGAAAGGCCCACAGGTATTTCCACTACAAACCAGATTCTTGAAACTACTCCCCAGATGTTGTCATCTGCTTCTGCTTATTTAACGATGCTGAAATGGATTTTGACAAACAGTTCTTCTTCAAGAAGCAATGGAGTAAAGACCTTTAATGACAGAACTATGTGTCATCTTTGCCTATGAGCATAATTTGCACAGCGGACAGCATGGTGAAAACAGCTTATCATCAACTCATCACCTCGCATCATTGTTAGAATGAAATGCAAATGGAAACGAACATCACTTCAGTCATGGCTGTGAAAATTAGCATCTGTGACATTAGCAGTGGCTCATTTATTATACACTCCAAATTTCAGGGAGAAAGAAAAGAATTTTAAACTTACTGTATTTTCAGAACTCCACCCATCCTTACCTTTGAAATAAAATTAAAATGTTCAGCTTTTACCACTCAAAGATAAAACCTAGTTAATATTCATTAGCAATGAGCAATCTATTCACTGCAGATCTTTTCCTACAAAAGATATACGTTGAATTATTTTTGGCATTTAGGTTTGCTGTACCTATCTCCTATTTTCTCTTCAAGTATTCCCCAGTACAGGACACTGCACAAGCCGTCGTCTCAGAAAGCAGCACCAAAAATCGCGCTTAAAGTGTCTGTCTGCACTACAGGCTCCAAACACAGGCAAGTGGTAAACTTTTCCTAGATTACAAAGCCCATAGAAATCAATAGGATCACAGCTGATTTGTTCATTTATGTATTTTTAGGATCAGCTTTCTGTGATGAATATATACAAAAGGGAAATCCTGGCCTCATTTGGTCTATGGCCAAAATGTGCAAGGACTTCTGTGTAGGCAAGGTTTCATGTGAAACTTATAAAAAGGAAAATTAATGATATAAAATACTACTAGGGAACAAGGTTGCACAGTAAATGTGTGCAATTTACACATTTTAATTGTAATGTAAACACAATGGAAGTAAATGTTACCTTCAACTGGATTTGCCACTATTTTCTTATAAGACTGAAAATAAGTAATAGTTTATCACCTCAGTAAGAGATTATTTATTTAATTAGAAGCTTGGACATATTTTTGCCAAAACAAAATACACTAGCATTGACCCTGAATTGTCTTACACCAGAACTAAGATGAATGCCAAGCATCAAGCACGTTTGGAAGCAGAATAAGGAAACAAAAACGTCTCAAACCTTTAGCATAAACATAGATCATCTGTCATATAAAATAATGACACAAGACTTCCTTCAGTCAAGCCAGAAAAAAAAAGGCACAGAGTCTTATTTGCTTCAGGTTGAAGTAAAGCCAAGAATCATCAGGCAGTTCCCAAGTTTGCAGTGTCTGTAGGAATTTGAAAGAGATAAAAGAAAAGCTGCTGCCCAGAACAATAAATCGTGTGAAGTGCATGGTACAGTGCAGGGATGTTTTTCAGATTATTTACACATTTCACTCTTATTTACACGTGGTCAAAAGTGTTAAACAGCGCAAAGTGGAATGCATGGTTGCTGCAAAATGTTTATTATTTTTTTTTAGCAGTGTGTGAAGCACAGCAGAGAGACCATGTCTAATTGCTTCAAATGTTTTTCTTAACATTTCTCTAAACCTGCCTCGCACCACTCCCCAGATACACAGAGATCTGTAGTGCCATTAGGGCAACGGAGATACAATCCAGGTGAAGTCTGGGGTCCTTGACATCCTCTGAGTGAGCTGCTCTCCTCTTTCCCAGCTTTGTAAGCACTCTGGGCCAGGCTGCACCAAGCCCTGGCTGAAACACATCTGGCGGCAATACATTGCTGCAGCCCTCTCCTACCTATGCTGCAGCATCTCAGAAGGAACACACACTGCTCTGCCTGCAGCACTCCAGCCATCAGTGTGGGCACCGATTGCAAGGCTGGGTGCTTAACCTCGTGTGCATGACCTCAACTGCTCGCAGGTAACCGTGCAGCCCAGAAGGGTCGCATCGTATAAACTGAGTCACATCCCAGCTGACGGAAAAGGGCAGCGAGGGCTGAAGCAAAGCACAGAGAGAGAGCTGTTGTGGAAGGGCTTATGGGAAGTGCTCAGCCTGCACCGTGATATAAAGTCATTTCAGGACCTGGTCAGACAGAGGTAGGTTGGGGAGAAGACAGGCCTGAAATAGAGAGGTTAGACCTTCGATAAGGCTGAATTTCTCCAATTTTAGACTGGGTATTTTTAAGCTTTAGTACTTTTCCTTGATAGTTCAGCTTCCTGGGTCCTCAGCTTCTGTATAATGTATGCACAGGCCCGCAGCCGTATGTGCAGCTACAAGGATAAACGTCAGCAAAGGATCAGGATCCTTCCAGCGTCTCTTTTGACAACATTTACCTCCCTGTTTTCTCTGGAGTGACGAGAGGATTTTTTTGCTCACAAATGAATGTTTATTTATTTACTTTCTGCTACATACAAATCGTATAGTAGCTATATGCACAAACACGCATACACAAAAGCTGCCAGATGTGCATAGAAGTTATGAGCATGATTGCAGTGCTACAGAAATGCTTGCTGTGTAAGGAAAATCTGCAACACTAGTACTTCATGGCAATAGACAAGTATCAAAGTGTTAATAATAGATACCAAGAGTTTCAAGATGTTACTTTTTGCCTATGTAGCACCTAACACATCTGCAGAAGTCTCTGAAGCAACACAGTAATAGAGCATATGCGTTGCACACAGAGAACAGGCAGTTAAATACTGAAAATCTGTATTACTCCACTGGCCATTGACCTGCCCACCACCACCAGTGGCTTTGCACAGGGACAGCAAATTGACTAGGGAAAGGTTTTAGCATCAGCTTTACATGATATTCTTCCATCTTTATCAAAAGGCATAACTGTATGCCAGATACTCTTCATGGACATTAAGTAATTTCACTTTAGAAAACAATAAAAACAAGAGGATTAAAAAGGAAATCCAGGTGAAGCACTTGAATAATGCACAGAATTTCCCACAAATGTGACACAGACAACTGGTCACTTTGGGCAAAACTCAGTTGCCTAAAAAGATGTTTTGGTTGTCCTGTTCATGGGTCTAAGGCCACAAGACAGATTTTCACTGAATACTCTAGACTCACAGCTTTCTCTTTTGCTGTATCCAGGTCAGCCACCTAAAGGTGAGGTGAGATAGCCCAAGACCTCCACACTGATGACAACATCCCTCCCCGTGCGTACAAGAAGATGTCAAATACTGCCTACGCAGAACAGTGGCGGCCAGGAAACCATCCAGGGACACCACTTACGAAATTTTGTAATTTCTGTTAGGAGGTGAAGACTTGCACCCCATGTTACCCAATTCTGCATTGAGCAAGTTAGGTATTTGCATTGCTTACACAGTGCATATTTCAAAACATGCTGCAGAAAACTAAAATTTCTATTCTATGGGAGGGGGAGACTGTCTCCTCCCATGACATTTCTGTCAATAGCACATTCAGCAAAAGATTGTAATTGTGGAAAGTTTACAGAACTCTGTGCAAAAATGGGACTACAGTAGGTGAAGTGTTTCAAAGTACATTACTAAGGCAGAATGAGATCCTGATCTGCTTCACCAAGACCTTGCATTTTTTGCAAAAAAAATATACAAGAAGTCTAAGTCGGTGCAGCAAAATCAGCAAGTCTGACAATCAGTCAAATGTTTAGACCCTTTCTATCCCTGGTTCATACACACAGTGAATCAATATATGTATATATATATACCATATTCACAGACTTTATATTCACATAGATTCATAGATTTCAGAAGCCATAATGCTAGCATTCTAATAGCATGGAGTGAATTCATGAATGAATAACCAGCTGTGTGAAAAAAAAAAAAAATCATAGAATCATTAAGGTTGGAAAAAACCCCTAAGATCATCTAGTCCAACTGTCAACCCATCACTACCATGCCCACTAAACCATGTCCTTCAAATCATACCATTTGTTAAAGAAGATGTTATTCTGGAAGAAGAGAGTAAACAAAACTTAATTTTGCAAGTATTCAGCAGGCAGGAAAACAAAGCCCATCTACAAAGTCTATTGTGATCTTTTTACTTGACCTACAGTGTAGCTAGATATTAACTATACTTCTTCCCTGCCTTTAAGACAAAAACAGGAGAAAATACATACCATATAAACAAGTGTAATGCTTAGAAATATGTAAATCTATGGAGAAATGAATTAAAATATGCTTCAAATCCATGAAAAAAAACCATAAAAACATTAATTGTTAATGAATCATAGTCTAAAACTGCAAGTGGGATACATAAAAGCCAATGTCATGTAAAACCAAAAGACATTCCTTCTGAGGAATTGCCTGCAATAGTCTTTTAGGATACAGTCGTCACACTGTGAGGTGCGCTCCCAGACAAAGAGAAGATGGATCAGTAGACTATTTCTCACTGTATTTCTTGAGATATCATCAAGGGAGAGTGGAAATTTTTATGAGTGTCTCTGATAAAAGACTGATGCAGAACATGCAACAACAAAGTCCAGTAGCAAGGCTCAACAAACTATAGCAGCTTTGTAATGATGATTTCTTGGATTGGATCATTACATTTATAAAGTGAGTATATAAGAATAGATTGTTGAAGTTATAGTGCTGAAAGATTGCCGAGGAAATCCTGAAGCATTCAAGGTTTTATTTCTCAGCTTCACATTTTCTGTAGAGGCTGCAAAATCTTAGGAACTATTCCACTGCATTACAACCAGTCCTGTGCCTTTCAAGTACCTAAGCACTCCTTTTAGGAATTCCTGTTATAATTCACTGACAATAAAAATTAAACATTCTTACCTTTGGTTTTTGACTTTTCTCCTTATCAGACACATTAGATGGTTTTCTCTTCAACATTTTAAATTTAAGTTTGTCCGACTGATATGCAAAGTCTACAAGCTTGCAACTTAACAATGTACAACAAAGTGTACCACACAAGGGGACACCAGTTACTGCAGTTCCTCGTTCAGTCAGGATGTGACCATGCAGCTGCTTTGTAGAACGGGCGAGCAAGTTGAAACAGTAGTTGGGGAGGGTGTGAGGAAGGAGAGGAGGAAGTGACTGGAGGGAGAGAGAGAGATGCACTAGAGATGAGTTGAAAATGAGAACAGAGTGCAGAGTGAGAAACTCTTTAAAATGTATTTCCTTGTATGTCACCATCAGACCTCCGGAAGACTTTGCACAATCCCAAGAAATCAGTCTCTTTTCCCCTCTCATTTTTCCCACTCAACCTTGTGGCACTAACAGCACCCTTCATTTCAACTTGTGCTGAGACTTGAGTGTGAAGGAGTGCTGCTCTCATGAGCATCCAAGGATGTTATTCCCCAGCAGATCTGTGCTGTGCTGTGGTGCATGGTCCAGCAGGTCCCTAACGCCTCCCACTCTCTCTGCTTTATAGTCATTCAATAAATGTAATGAGGTTAAAGACCACTGCTTGGGAGAGAAGAGAAAATTTCTAAAGCCATCATCTTTTCCATGGTCGAATAATTTTTTGCCTTTCATCAGAGAATTTGGACACCCTGAAATAGCTTTTTCAGTCCTCCACTGTTACTGATTAGGTGAAAAGTAGAAGGGAGAAGGAACAAGTCCAACAGGAGGTTTACAGCAAAGAGGCAGAGGGAAATGACAAATTCAAAACCTTTTACCCCCTTTAAAAACATCTCAGAGGCTAAATGAAAGTAGAGGTACTAAGTGAGCTTTGATTGTCTGCTTCACCTTATTTGATGTTATTTGCCAAATTCAAACAAATAAGTCTTGAGTACCCTAAGTAAAACTTATTTGTTGTGAACCATGGAGTATAAAATCTGAAACCATGACCAAAAAAAGATCAGCTTTTTGCTTGAAGATGCAGGCAAATTTCAAACTTAAAACATTTGGGCCACCCACAGAGTTTCAGTGCTGCAGATGAACATAGAAAACTCATTTTAAGTAAGTTGCAGAGCTGAAAAAGTAAAGAAAAAATAGGCAAAAAAGTATACTTTTTTCAAAATTTCTGACTTTTTTTTTCAAAATGAAAACAGGTTTTCAAGAAAATCTATTTTAAGCAACTTTTCCTCATACATTTTGCAGTTAAAACTTTTTTATAAAAAGCAAGCCTGTGACAATGTTTTCCATCAGACAGCAATTCCTGAGTCCTTGTGGATCCAAATACTCAGTGCGTACACCCTGGTAAAGCCCTGCCTGTTTTTTCTGTGTATGTATTGAACCTTAGCCCAGTACCCAAGATGTTTTACTTCACATTTTAATTAGAACTACACTCCTTCTGTATAGAGCTGGATTTTATTACCAATAAGATATCCCTCAGAGTTCATCAGCATTATTATTAATTAAATATTGATTATTAATAATAATTATGGCAAACTCCAAGGGATATATAATTCATCATTATTAATAATAATAATAATTGTTAATAAAACTGATGAACTCTAAGGCATATTTTTCTTTCATATATCTGATAACAGCACTTGAAAAGTCTATTTAAGTTTCTAACCCTAAGGAGGTTTTACCATGGATATTTAATCAGCCTTAGTAATTCAGTAAAGCCATATGTTATTAAAAATGCTGTACGTATATTCTACAGTAATTAAACTCTATTATTTATCTACATAGATGTACATTGCAGTATATTGCTTTTCTTTTTTATCTGATCCAAACCTGAGGATTAAATAAGACTGTGCAGATCATTAGAATGTGATTTCCTGTCTCGGGCCACTATTAAAATCTTCATGATTAATAAAATGGGAACTCATCTGAAGAGTAATATATGAGCTTCCTTTCTGTAGAATATTTATTGTTAAACAGGAAGAAAGAGGCCATTTCAAGAGATATAGTGCCCACCCATATCTATTTCCTTTCCTCATCCACATATCAGAAAAATTATAGCAGCTTGAAAGCTGGCCTGATTATGTTCTTGCCCTTGGAAGGTTAACCCACACTAGTTTTAAAAGTAACTAAGTGAAAAAAACCTAAACATGTATAACAGTAAGTTAACCGATACATTTCAAAGAGGGCTCTTCTCTATTAAAAATAATAAAAAGCTTGGTGCTTGCATCCTCTGTATTTCAAGCTATTTTTTTCAAAGAGGAATGAATACTTACATAAAATAGCAATTAAAATTCTCATACCTAATTTCCTATTGGACATGATTGCACGTAACTTATTCCATTTCCTTGCTGGTCTTTGGACCTGATCCAAACCACAGCGAAATCAATAGAAGTTTTTAAGATTAATTTTATTGGGCTCAGATTTGAAACCTCAATCCTGAAATACCTAGGTAATGCCACTCTTCACTCCAAAAAGTCCAATGGAAAGAAAGGTGTTCCAGTTAGTAATTAAGATGACCCCGTGAGAATGATTCCTTTTATAAAAGGCAATATATGTTATAGCTTATTATTATTATCATTATTCAGTTTTAATGAGCAGACCATGATAAATAGTCCTGGATACTCGAGGACTTTATGTGCTTCCCACCCACACAGTATCAAATGCCACAGCAGTGTCACAGTCCTCACTGGCTCCATCCAGTTACCTTGCCTTGAAAGAAGAAACTACTTCCAGTCTACACTGCAAGTGTAGGCTCATACTTTCAGTATTTGATTATTTTTATATAACCAGAAAGTAGAGCACAAATTAGAATAAAGAGTTTAGCATAGTAGTCAACAAGCAAACAAGATGATCTTTTTGTATAAGTCCATCACAGAAATCTGGCCCAAGTTTAAATGGAGACTCGGATACCTTAGGGCTGTACATTGCTTTCCCCTATGCTGAGCAAATTCAAAGAGTGTTAGTCTATTTATTTCAATTAACTTAAGACTTTTATAATGTACCCTCTGCTTTTATGTCCATGCCTCTCTCTGTCTGGTCTAGCTTGCTTAGATATAGCAGAAATCTCAGAACAGCAAATGGAACAGAGAGAATAATTTGCAGTGAATAATTTACTTAACAAATATAGTCTTTATTTCCTCAAGGAATGTTCAGGAGCAGAACACAATTTCCTCAAATGTATGTGCTAATGATGGGTCAGAACACAGCTAGATACTTCCCTCTCCTGGTCTAATCAGTGCAAGAGCTGGCCACAGTTGCAGTCACTGTTACTTGCCAGCACAGTTCTCTCCATAAGCCACCGCAGGAAAGATACAACAGAAAGTAAAGGAACAAGAGTGAAAAAGCAGAATTGATCCTTCCCTCCCACACTAACAACCCACGAAAAAAAGCCAGATATTGCTGCTTGCACTGTTTCTATAAGCATTTAAATTAAATGCAGACTTCTTATTCTAACTCTGAACCTTGAAGCTCTGATTTTCCCTTGGGCTTCTGGGGAATGGAGTTGGAGCATCTTTATATCTCCAGCACTCAGTGCAATCTCATCGCTGGGAGCACCCAGCACTGAAAATTGGTCCATAACACCTAGAGGTTTTTGTTCATGAAAGAAGGTCTGTAATTGCCTAGTGAATAGGCTCCTCAGCCTATCCTTTTTGTCAGGAGGAAAAAAATGAAGCAATATAAACTCAGAATCTTTGAGAGACAAGACAGGATAAAAATATTTTAAGCTTATGTTTTCAATGTGGCAGAGGGTTGACATGGTATCAAGAACACTCACTTCCTGTACTCAGTATGATAATTCTTATAAAAGCTGTACAAAGTGGCTATTCAGCAAAGCTACAGAGCTGCTTGGAAAGTAACGCCTCCTATTTTATTATTTTGGCCCACAACATCAGAGGCAGATGTTGGTGGTATGGCAGTAGAGGCTGAACCTTCCCACCAATATTCTGTTACATTTTGTTGCCATGTGACAGGTGGCAGCAGAGGGGCAGTCTGACAAAATGGCGTCTGACATGGAAGTGTGTGTGAAGCAAAGGTGTGTCATGAATTCCTCCATCTGAAAAAAATGGCACCCACTGACATTCACTGATACTTGCTGAACGTTTCTGGAGACCAAAGAGTGGATGTGAGCACAGTGAGGCAGTGGGCAGTGTGTTTCAGCAGTGGTGACAGTGGCAGTGGGTCATCTCTGTTGCTGTACATTCGTATGAGCACAGCACGCAGGGTTTTGTTCATCGCTGGCAAAAATGCATAGCTAATAGTGGTGAGAATGCTGAAAAAGAGTGTTTTGTAGCTGAGAATTTGCTTTATCAAATAGTGTTATTGCACTTGTAATTTCCATGGAAATAAATAAGAGGCGTTGCTTTTGGTGGGACCTACATAATAACTCAAATTTGCTTCAAAAATTTCATCTTCTCCAAATAATTAACATTGGAAGCAGGGCTTTTTTGTAATGCCATATCTCCACTGAAATAGCATGAGGGAACAACAGAGTGGACTCCAAGCTTGTTTAAGAAACAGTCAGGGCGCAGAGAAGCAGGAATATCCTCATCATGTTGAGTCTTGGGAATTGTGAATTCAACTTCCCTGAGATTCTCAGGCTTCCTTTTCTTCCTGAAAAAATATTTTTGTAATTCTTTCTTTTCTTATGCTAATCCTTTGCCTTTAAGGTCAATGGAGTCACAAAGAAATATGGCAGGGACAGGCTATAGAAAATCACTACCAAAGCTCAGCTGAATTTAAAGACGTGTTTAGTACAAAAAGCTGTGCCTAGTGGGTAAGAAAAAAAAGATGTTTCATTGCCAGGCCCTCCGACTATGTCCTTGGCATGCTCTCAATATCACCTGGCCTAAAGGGAAAATGAAGTACCGAGAACTGATGTCAAACTTTGATCCCAGCACACTGTCTTGTGTGAGCAGTAGATGAACAGATCAGTCATACCTACACCATGTCAGGTTAGCACAAACACCAATAAAAATCTATACTGTTGCTGTGGCAGAAGGATTCTCAAGGAGATTGGGTTTCACCTATTGAACAAATCTCTTTCTTATTATCTTGAAGAGTAGAGCCAAAATTGTATCTATATCTTCTAGGTAGTCCTGTTGGGAAAACTCAGAGTCAGCAAAGTTGGTATCTTGTAAAACAGCCACAGGCTTATCCAGCATCTGTGTAGTAATTTCCAGAAGAAATATGTGCGTCACTGGTGGTTTTCTTGTACAATTTATTGTAAGCAGAGCACAGTTTACAGTCTGTGAATTATAGAAGGTAAGTGGTGAGATGCTGCTGCTGTGGGTTCAGGCGTGTCTGTGAATTGCATGCTGTTTCTCAGAGTGAATGTTAAGTTGTAGCTCAAAGCTACATTGCCGTGCTTGTGCCAGGGACATCTCACCGGATTCTCTTAGTGAACACTGGGATTACCTATCAGACACAAGGACATTTTACCCCAGATAATTTGCAGGCTTATACAACTGTTGTTTCATAATTATTCAGCTGAAGTTCAGCCTCCCAGAAATGCATTCACAGATAAAGAATGACAGTTGCCTTGTGCATCTATTCAGAAAGCTCAAATATGAGATTTGTGATAAAGGGAACCGCCACAAATGTAAATTTAGGCTCTCTGTCCTAATCTCTCACACAAAACATGACATGCTTCATTCAGCATTTAGAAGACCAGCTTAATGCATCAGCATTGTCAGTGCAGCAGGGGATTTTCTCGAGGTATGTACATGGTGTCTGCCTATCTCTGATTAGAATCAAGATCAACAAAAGCAAATTCTGATTAACTGCAATGTGCAGCCTGCTGTCAGGAAACTCTTTGTAGTTTGAGCCATCTTTTACTAGTAAACATCTCCTGCTGAATTTCTTCACTCGTGTCAGAGTGTAAAGAAGCTGTGCCATTACAGCATTAGGACGGTTCTTCAGATAACATGAAAAGGAATAAGGGGTGGCATTCACTTGCAGGGCTTCAATTTCATTTTGTTAACCAAAGAAAAGGTTATTCCTCCTTCATTTCTTGAACATGGTTTCAAGTGGGTGAAAATAAAAATTTGAAAGTGATAGGGACAAATTTGCTGCACGTATAACTCTTGTGAGCAGGAGGTGGACCGACTTTTTACACAATCTGACAGTGATAGGACAAGAGGGAATGGCTTTAAACTAAAAGAGGAGAAATTTAGGTTATTTGTTAGGAAGAAATTTGTGACTCAGAGGGCGGTGAGACATTGGCACAGGCTGCCCAGAGAAGCTGTGGTGCCCCATCCCTGGAGGCGCTCAAGGCCAGGTTGGATGGGGCCCTGGGCAGCCTGAGCTGGTGGGGGGCAGCCCTGCCCACGGCTCTGACTTCACAGCTCAAATCACATTGCAGGGATCTCTGTCTCCAGCAGGCACAGATGGTTTGCCCAATCTGTCAGCCACCTATCCACTGAAGGGGTGACACAGGGTGGGAAAGCTGCAGCCACATTGAGCTCCACCATGCAGAAGATGAGGCTCTTTTCCTGCTGGAGCTCTGTCGAGTGATCTCTCCCTTTGCCAGTCATGGTTACTGCCCTGCTTGTCTCGCTCAGGTCTTCATGGGGATACTTCAGGCTGAATGACAACAATTGAGCAAGTTGCCCCAGGCCAGCTGAGCCTCACTGGCAGGGAAGGAAAATGCTCTTTGCCCATCACTGAGATGAAGCACATTTTCATACATTTGTTTCATTAAGATCTGAGATAATGTGCATTATCTCAGGCTGTCTGTTGGCTAAAAGCACTCACAGGGACCGTGACAGTATTCAGTAGCTGTAAAGTAATGACCTATGTGTCAGTAACTTCTCTTTGGGGAGAGGAGGGAATGTGCAGGGGCGGATGTCTCCAAAACTCTGCTTTATGCAGAGAGAGATGGAATGATTTGCCCCTTCACAAACACCCCACTTTTCTTCAGGATCCCCTTTGCCAACCTTGATGTTTTTCAGTGTTTTATTCACTCCTTTCCCTCTCACTTTCCCACAATGAGTATGAGCTTTCAAACTCAATCCTTGCAAATCAGGAGTCTTTTAATTACTTCTTATTCTCTCTTATGTGATCCCTGTTATTTCTTCCATACAAGTTGTCTTGGGTGTTTTCTATCTCCTTGTCCTTGCTGCTGCCAATGAAAGCAGAAGTTGATGTAAATGTGATGAAATTTTTCCCTCCAACAGCTCCATGATCTGCTACAAGCTCTGCTGAGCTACAGACCAAGTGTTCCTGGAGAGGAGACCTCCTCCAGGAGCAGCAGAACTCTGAAAGGTAGATAGTTTATGGGAAGTACATTTTTTTACATATGTACAAAACCCTTGAAACAAGTTTGGGTTCAAGCACCCCTATAAACCTAAATTATATAAAAATAATAGTGCTCTCAGGTAACACAATCCATTAGATTAAAAAAAACAAACCCAAGAATGTAGGACTTAGGAGAAGCAGAATTAAATGCTATCTGCGATACTTCCGTTTCACTCCTTTGCAGATATGTTTTATTATGAAGTTATAATAATGTGATTATTTACTGTATTTTCTCCACTGATTGATTCAGTGCAAAGGATGAATCTGAATGGAGGTGTCTGATTCTGAACTCCTGACTGTGGCACAAGTTGAAATGTGCATTCTTGCTGGTGCAACAACCATTTGATGCGTAAAATAATGTGCTGTCTCCATTTTCCAAACAAAACCTGAGGCAGACAAGTTATTTGTCTAATATCACACAGGAGGTCATAGAAGTGCAGGGAATTGAACTGGCATTATCTACATCCTTAATCACTGGATTTTGATTCACAGAGTTAAGATAGCGGAGTGCTGCTATGGAGTACTAGAATAAAGATCTATTTCATCATTATTTTTCAGTGAAATGCTAAAAAAGTTTGTTACAACATGCTTACCTCACAGCTTACTGCCGTACTCTTAGTTTTTGTTTGGATATGCAGAAAATTTCAGTGAACATAACTGCAAACAAAGTTCTAGGAATTTGACTTGAAGGCTTTCGGACTGAAAAAAATCTGAATAACATCCTGGCTATTTTAAAATGTCATCCAAATCAATTGATTTCACCATTTTCCACTTGTACAAATCTATCTGTAGGATGTGAACTGTCTTGTGAGCTAGTGCAGTGGCTAACACACCAGTCAGTAACCGAGGCAGCATGTACTCCTGTACTGTTACACTGATTAATTTTTAGAGCAGTAGTTAGCACAGCTGATCTGTGAGAAAGGAAACTGTATTTTAAAACACCTACAAAACCCAGAATTAAATATAGAAAACCCGTACAGATACACAATATCGTGTGCCTTGTGATCTTAAACTATCTGAACTCCTGAATTTCCCACTTCCCACGCACTGTTTGTTGCCATTTCTTATGGTATGCTACTAAGTGTAAGTTGTAAGTAGAAGTGAACAAGAATTTTCATGTCATTTATCTAATTAATTTGGTTCTTTCATGAAAAATAGTCAGCCAGATTTCTTCAAATGGATTAGAGTGTAAGCACTTCCAACAAGAATTATGCTTTGTTCAAGTTTCCAATTCATTTTCTCCATATATTAGTGAAGGTGAACTTTTGCAATCAATTAAATGTCTACAGAAAGTCAGCCCAGAAATTTCATTACTATAGGTGAATTCCTTTCAAAAGAATATTCAGATAGGAGTAATTGGCTATTTTTTTTACTAGTTTTTGAAAAAAAAGAAACCTAGTCTGTGCCTTCTAATGATCATATTTAAATAGCAGTATTAGAGATGTGTAACAACTGTTTCATTTCAAATCTTATTTTTCAAGACCCATTCTTTATTTTACTCAAAACTATTTTTTTCAAAGCTGGACGAAAAGCCAGTATTCAAATTCAATTTTCAGTTTCTAAAAACATGTTCGAAATTATGCAAAAAATGCCCTGCTTTTGGACAGTGTCACAACAGAAGGATTTCTCTAGCTGACTCTAAAATAGGTAAGTCACTCCAGAAGTGACTTATTTATTTCCATGGAAAATAACAGCTACAAAGAGTGCAATAACACTATTTGATAAAGCAAATTCTCAGCTACAAAACACTCTTTTTCAACACAGTCACCGCCGTTAGCTATGCATTTTCACCAGGGATGAACAACAGCCTGCATGCTGCACTTGTCAAGATGTGTACCAGTGGAAGTAACATACTGTCACTGTCACCACTGCTGAAATGTACCACTCTCTGCATCACTGTGCTCACATTCACTCTTTGGTCTCCAGAAATGTTTAGCAAGCATCGGTGAATGTCAGTGGGTGCCATTTTTTTCAGATGGAGGAATTCAGTGACACACTTTTGCTTCACACGCACTTCCATGTCAGACGCCATACTGTCAGACTGCCCCTCTGCTGCCACCTGTCACATAGCAACAGAATGTAACAGAATACTGGCAGGAAGGTTCAGCCTCTACTGCCATACCACCAACATCTGCCTCTGATGTCGTGGGCTGGCATAATAAAATAGGAGGCATTACTTTTGAAGCAGCTCTGTATTTCTATTCTAAGAATGCATCAGCCCTGGAAATCCTAATGTCTTTCTGGCACTGAAAATTCTTGCTTGTCCATTTATGCCACTGCTGAGCACTGGTATCATGTGACGTTACCGACACTTTTATGTGAGGGAGACAAAATCAGAACCAATTTCCTCTAATTTATGACAAGCTTATTTCACAAATAACCTTTAGCAGAGCACTTTAAAGTATAAAAAGGTGTCTTACCAAAGAAAATAACTAGACCAATCAACACTCACAAAACAAGCCAGGAAACATAATCATCTCCTGAGCCAACTTAGAAGTTCCAAAAAATTAGTGTTCCCTAAATGAAGTTATTTGCGCTAGTTGGGGAAGCAGACAAGGAATATAAGGCATTTTTATATGCACCTACCACCTACATATTCTTGTAAATTAAGGCAAATAAGGATCCTTGAGTCATCCTAGGTTGTGGCTTCCTTAGTCCTACATTCAATTAAATCCCTACCAAATTAGTCAAGTAAAAGGTATACTAAGCTAATGAAGATTTAATATTTTGACTACAGAAGGGAAGTTTTTCACCAATTTTGTAAGCACAAAACTGGGCCAAAGTTTAGGTTTCAAATGTGAGTCTACACAGAAGTAAAACTTCATTACTCTGTGTAAGGAGAGAAATTGCATTAAAAAAGTTGCAGTATCAGGCAGATCTCAAGGCACCTGATGGCTTCATTGCTTGCAACCTTCCTGCCAACATCAGGAGCTAATGCGTTAGCACAGCACAGGACCAGAATACAGCCTGCAGCAGCTGCCTCGCAACAGGAACACTGCTGAAGCTGAGTAACGTATACTTTGTTTTACTGTGTATGATGTATGTATGGGAAGAAGGGACACCTTTTAATATTTTTTAATATTAAAAAAGAAGAAAAATGCCATTTATAAAATAGTGAACTGACAGAAGATAGTGATCTGCAAGACGGATAATATTATCATAGCATAGGAATATAAAGTAGCAGACAGGCAATACATCTAATTTTCACTTGGTATGCAAAAGTGCATCATTTTGGCAATTCTAAAGGATGCTAGCAAGAAGTCATTCTTTCATCAGACAGTTGGTTATCAAAAAATGCACTTAGTTTAATTATATTTTGACTCTTAATCATGTTTCATGTAGCAGGTAGAATTTCTTTTGACTATTATGAATTCATACGCAATTTACAAAGAATAAGTATCTGAAATGCACAATTTTCCCCGCACTTTCAACAATTACATTTCCCTTCATACTTTATGCACAACAGCAATCAAAAATAACCTTTAATTGCTCTCTTCAGCTGCAGCTCTGCATTACCTAACAGCTACATTGGAAGCAACACCATGAAATCAGCTGAGGTGAATTGCAATGCTCTCCTGCAGTTATCTGAAACAATATCAAAGATGCTGTGGTATTTTAAAGTACCTTTACTGTAAATAAATTTACTTAATTATAATTTAGCCATATATATTCTAGCAAGTACTACCTATTCATACAGAACAGCCCAACAATATTTGGAAGGAAAAGTTTGACATTGTTAAGCTTTTTAGTAGTTAGGAACGTATACTTCTAAGATTAATAGAAAATGTGACTTGATTCCCTACATAGCTATGAAAATTACAGTAAGGTATTAAAAATATAAAGTAGGACAACAGTCACCATAGTGAAGAGCAGTAGCATCAAATTTTTCATGTTTTTAAAACCTGCTCTGAGAGTATGTATTCAAAGTAATTGCAGAGGAAGACACTACACTTCTCAATTTTTCATGCTGCTATGCAAGAAGGTGGCTAGAATCATTCTGGGAAGCAGAATGGCAGCAGCAGGCATGCTATGTCAGCACCGCTCAATGATGCAGCTATAGCTAGGCTGGAAGAGTGAATATTGAGTAATACCTTCCCAGACTCTCCTCCCCCATGGACAAAGCCTGAGGGATAAGTCCTCCTCACACTTTAAGAGGTGATTTTCACTCTTTGTGTATTGTACTGAAGCAAGCCATATGATATTTAACAACTTCCTGGTATAACATTTTCCTAAATAAAGCTCTCCATGATAGGAGATGTAGTAAGACTCCATAGACACTGGAAATGAGAGATCTACAGACATCAGGAAAGACTTTGCACACATTAGGAAAATTAGAGCTCTCAACTCCATTAGTATTCATGTATTTTCAGATAAGTTAATATTTCTCTTAATATTTCTAAGACAAGTAAACAGTGAAATTTCAGTCATGGTTCTTGACTTTTCTCCAATTTTAAAATGAATGCCACTCCAAGTTTACAAGCATTCACCCTTAACAGACACATATATCTCAATCCCCGCTCTCCTTGTAGGGCTTAAAATTCAAAATAAACTTTCACAAAGCTATGGGACAGAGTTTGAACCAGGAAATACAAGTGCCTTTGAATGTAACCATGTGATAGATTTAGATGAAGCACTGTTCTATCAGCCTAGGGAACACTGAGAGGTTTCTAGCTATCTCTCGGCTCTTCATGTGAGGTGCCAAGTGAAAAAGGTAAAAGGCTGAGCTGGTGGATTGATGGGGACATCATAGTAACAGTTGAACTTAGCTACACTGTCATAAAAAGAAACAGGAAACCTGACGGGGGCTTACAAGTAAAGACTCGATAGAGAAGCAGCTGGGGATAGTTTCATTTCTTAGAAAATTCGTCCTGTTTTCTTTCAGCTCTCAGCCACAGCTTACCACCTGAACACCCATCGTGGTCCGAACTGCTTTCCTGCCACCCTTTCAGCTGCTCTATGCTTCTTTTCTGGGAAAAGACTTTGGGCCTCAACAAAGGTACAAGTGAACTGGACTTCCATAACACCAGCAGAACAAGGAATTTATAATAGGTGAGAATCTGGCTTCCTATTCTGTCACTGAAATAGAAGAAGAGCTGCAGCTTTGAAAAATACCACTTCTTAATGGCACTGAAATAGCTAGGACTGGAACTGTTTAAAATTGGTGTCTCAGAAACACAATTTTATGTATTCCAGGCATTCTTACAGTGCTATATTTGTGCCAGATAATGATTCCACATTTAAGTGAGAAAGGTTTCCTAAGATTTGTACAGGTCTCTCTCAACAGAAATACATAAACTGAAGGAAATATAATCAGAAAACAGTGAAACTGCTTGAGAAAACAGAGCCGACAAAGAGACAATTAAAAACAGTAATGTTCTAGTGCACAGGAAAAACTGCTGTCTGAAATGAAGAAGAAATCCCTCAGCTATTCTCTGAGCAGTGCAAAAAGCAGAACAGGTCAAATGCAGTTTTCAGTTTTGAAGCACATTTTGCTGGAGAAGAGCATTCTCTGTCCCTGGTCATTACTGGCTGTCCATACATTCATATCCTTCCTCCCTACTCCACTAACCTAGAAAATGATGATCACTGGTACATAAGAGATGCAACAACCTGCCTAGGCCTCTAGACATTACACAGCTCCTCTTGGAGAACCAAGATGATCAAGAGCAGCAGTCATAGCACAAAGCGCAGGATATGAGTAATCATAGCAAGCAAGCAAGGCTGTGAGAAGGGATCGGGAATTGGGGCCTATTAAGTAGGCCAAGCGTGGAAAAGTTAGAATGACAACACCTCAGTAAATAGAGCTGAGGAGAAGAGTGCTTCTTCAGCAAACAAGTTAGTGTCAGAATGTGCATGTCTACTAAGGGTCAAAGGGTGATGCTGAGAAATGGTTTGTCTGGAAAGCAAGCAAGTCAAACTAGAAGAGCAAAAAGCCACATGGTCACTGAAATAGAAAACCACAGTAATAATTACAGGGCTATCTCTCTCCCCAGTACACTGTGGTAATATGAAGAAATCTTTTTTGCCTTTTTCAATATTTTCTTAAATACACTCATCTTCATTCTACAGAAGAACTACTTACAAATTACTTAGGAAGTAGCAATATCAGTAAGAGTAACTTCACATAGCACCTAAAAAAGTAGTGATGCCTCTAGCATAATTTTGACCCATCACCAATTATACTGTAAACAGCTGAACAATCCAGGAAAAAAATGACTACGTCTGATTTAACTTCTCAGAGAGCTGCTAATGGTGGCACCGTGGCTATAAAATGGTAATATAGCACATTCGGTTCTGTATTTAATTAAAGCCCAGAAATACAGACTTCTAAAATGTTTTTGTAATCCTTGGCGGTGGGCAGGATGGGTGAGATACGAGCTGACACAGGTGTTTAATGTGTACTCTGAAGGAAGACTAGATGGAGGAGTTTGGTGAGTGTTGAAGCTGAGAGTGCAGGCCTGTTCTCACAGCTCTTGCTTGGGTGACCAGCTTGGATGACCTCTGCCAGCCTTTTGCTGATTTAGGTGAAACAAACGCTGGCAATACAGAACGCCATAAGGAAGGCTGTGTAAAGAGCCAGGGAGGAGGAAAGGAAAGAAGTCAGAGGAAGAAACTGGAGGAAGGGAATTAAGATCACTCATTATTTTCTCTCCAAATAGCAAGCTATCACTAAGAGAACCAGGTCCTTTTTTCTTATGATTATGGGAGATCATTAATCATTTACTATGTATACATCAAGCTTTATAAATGCAAGGCTCCATTAGATTTGTATAGGTTGCCAAGATGAGTCTGGATAATATGCATCGAACCCAGAGATTTACCTCTCCCCCAAATCAAATAGCCACAGTTTGCTAAGACAACATGAAAGTCTTGAACCTTAGTATTATATATATACCAGTGTTGCCTATTTTCCTTAAGTTAGAATGTAATTACTAGCATTTCAGTATTACATCTCAGGCTATCTCCTCCATACTGTGCTGCAGACAATAGAGCAGTAGCCAAGCCAAGATCAACCAAGAAAATGAAATGTTGCTTTACTTTTAGAATCAGAAAGAGTATTATGCAAAATATGGGGTTTACTCTAGTAAGTAAATCAACATCAGAAAGAACATCTGCATCATTCTCTGTGCCTGATCCTCTCATAGAAAAACCATCACTGCTGGCTTTTTTGATTCCTAAAAAGCAAAACTGAAAATCCAGTCTTCGTAATCTTCAACTGAGCCAGTTGGTAGAATGCAAATGCAAAGAATGAGATGTCTTACTATTGCTTGTAATCTAAATCTGAAGAGACTAAGCCCACAGAGATACATTAAAGTCAGGAAACAAACTGTCCATCAGGAAAGCAGATGGCAAAATAAACTATAATGCAGAAAAAAAAAAGCACTAAACCTCTTGCTGGCACTTAATAGTAACATGGGTAGGACAAATCTCACCATGGTAGAGAATGTTAACAGACTGTTTGCAACAAAATGAAATAGAATTATTTGAATTTATATTTATGCTCTCATAAATCTGACCCACACATCCAATACTATTAGCATTTTGCCCTGGGGCTTCATTCAGTCTTAGCTTGGGATGCTGAGTTTCAATCATTAGGAGAAGGCATATGATGGAGCCCAGTGTTCCTGACACAATCTGGTTTCTATAGGGAATCCTGCTTACTTACAGGCAGAGGGACTCACACAACAGAGCAGTCTTTGTGCACAGCTCCCAGCCTATTTCTACCAAAGCTCTGCCCCAAAATTCTGTTTCCAGTGCTCTCCTTGGGAGTCTGCACTGCTGAATCTGACCGGGATTTCACTGCAGCATCTTTATTATCTTCTTTTGGGGAGCAGTTTTCTTTCTGTCCTAATCACAGACCCATCAATCAGTGCTTTGGCTTTTCTGTTTTCTATGCCAAATCCCAGGAAAATCTTCTGTGCTACATTTTGCTAGACAAATCCCATGTCTCAGGTACTGCTTTTTGTTGTGTGGGCTATTGTGTCATTTTGAAAAAGCTGAATGACTATTTTAATATATTCAGAAGTATAGTTGCTATAATTGACCTACTTCACTGCAGCAATGATGTATGTGTGCGTACCTTTCCTAATGATATACGAGCACACATTAAAGAAGGTGCTGTTTTCAGCATGTACCAAGTCAGGGCCAGTGACTGATTCAGATAAGGTTCTGGTTACTCGAGTCTCCACTTGCACACCCAACTGGGAGGTGCCTGCAGCTATCTTGCCCCCTATGATTTAGATTCACATTCCTGGGAGCTGGTGTTATTGCAGAGTGTGAACCATCTCTGTCCCTGGAGCATGGCATGAGGGAATGAGTGTAAAGGCAAAGGAGGCTGCTGCTTGCTTTTTCCCTGATAGTTTTCAGTCAGTCAAACACTTTCTATGTGTTTACTATCACTATCAGCAATGCCAGAAGACCGGTTGTTTCCAGTACTGAGAGGCAGAAAAACTTCATTCCAGTGTCCATTATTTATATACCTCTCCAACTAAAGTTTTTTTTTTTTTTTTCAAGTTTTAAATTGCACTTAACAACAACAACAACAACAACAAAACAACAGCAGTTGAAATAGAAAAGCCTTCTCCAGATAGCTGTTCAGAAAGATAGTTTCAGAACAAGATCGAAATCTCCTCCCTTGCATCCATCTCTAAGAACTTGTTGCCACAAAGGTAATTGCAAAAACAGGTTTCACCAGCTGACCTGATCCAAGAAGACAGATACATCAATACTTCTTCAGCCTCTGACCTTTCTCCAAATAACTCTAGTGTCCCTTACTAGAATTGCAGTGACCTCTAGGGGCCTGATCCAAGCCTGCTTGTTTCATTGACCCTTACTGACTTCAGCTTACCCCAGACTTTCAAAAAGTTTTCCAAGCCTGGATGAGTATTTAATGTACAGCTGAAAAACCCAGTGTGTCTGATGAGAAAAAAAATTGTCTAAAGCCTTCTGGCTCAATGCTGGCGATGTCTACACAGTTGAAAATGAACAACCTCAGGATATACGAACCCCTGGTGTTACTCTGAATGACATGTCCATTTACCTGAAATCCAGATCTGATTTACTGCATTTCAGAACCATATGTAAAATGACAGCACCTCTTTAATGCTGAACCAGAACAAAAAGCTTCTGCTTTTTATGCATTTCCGTACAAAAAGAAAAACTTCCACTTACCCAGGAGTACTGCAGATCCATATCAGTTAGGGAATTTGTTAGATGTGGCTGATGAGAAGTGCAAGCACAGTTTTCCCATTCTTCTATGTTTGAAATCAAGAAATCACAAGGACAGAGCTGGTTATCAGGAAATGGCTTCCAGTCACTCCACAAATGAAATTCAGTTTCTGAATGGATTGAAATCGTTCCTAAGTTACTAAATTTGGAAGTACACGATCGGCCCAAAGATGCAGAAATAAACTCTGCCCTAGTCTCAGTTTCTTCTTTTCTCCTCACATTGTCTTTCCAGGCTTTCTTTTCCTGAGGTTTTGCCAGTTTCATGCAAGAAGTTAGTGCCTCTTCATCCTCTTCTGAAAGATAAGTATCTTCTAACGTATCTTTAAAAATACAAATACTTCTGTTATGATATGTTGCAATACGTACAGAAAATAGCATATTATTTTTCTTAAATATTGTGTTTTGCATTCTACTTAATGAAACAGCCAAGAACTCCATTAAAAAAAATCATAATTAGACAGAAAGACATCTGAGCCAAAAGTAAGATTTATTGTCTACTTGGTAAATTCGTATTCCCTCAAGATCCTGGAAATTTGTACTGGTTCTGTAACAAACATGAAAATTTGCTAAGTAGATGTCATATTGCTGTAATACTTGCAGAGAGCATACACTTAGTTTAAATATTGGAAAAGTTCAGAGGGTTTTTCTGGATAATTACTCTCCTACTCCTTACTGTTATGTATGTTTGAATTACAAAGTAGTTTCTGAAATCTAAATTTCTTCATGTGTTTCAGCTCCAAAAATGATTCGGTTGGAGTAGCAATTAATCATATCATTAAAGCTCATTTGCTGGCTTTTGTTTAAAAAATATCACATATACCAAATGCATGCATGGTTAAAAAAATGTTGGCAAAATAAATTCAGATGAAGTGCTGCACAGTCAGTCCTCCTACAGATTACTTACAGATTAGGAGGAGACCCAACATCATACCTTAGGCAACATACCTTAGGCAATCAGGTATGATGAGAGACTGACTGGTGGATCAGTCTGCAGACCTTCTTGCACTCTCAGCTGCTACTGACTCATGGATTAACACTGAATGTTAACTTTGCTTTTGTGAGTTTTGCCTTCCTGATATGAAATGTGATACAAAACCAGGAACTCCTCTTGGAAACGCTGTCCTCAGTACAGAGGCCCCACTATTTAGCTGAAATTCCCACTTGAGAGATACACTGTTAGAAAACTCAAGCCAGTGTGACAGGAAACAGGTTTCCACACTATGAGGATATTACCACTAAGTGCTATCACAGTAACATCTCAGCTGGGGTTTGAAAACTGTGGGTGGTGAATGACAGATTAGGAGAGGATTGTTTATAGTTACATTTAATACAGTGACATTTGGCAAATGTTGGAAAGAATGCTGATCTGATGCTTTACTTACTAAGGGGGATCAAAACATGTTTGACATCTTCCAAGCTTTGTGTATTGGCTTTTTTGGTTCGGACCAATTTCTGCAATCGTTTTAATGTTCCCATGGACTCTGCTTTATCATCTGGTTCTGTACCCTGCCAAAAAAGCACAAAGATGTTAAAAGTAAATATTAAAAATTCACAGAAAAAAAAACAACCCTAAGGGTAACATGGTGCTTATTTTTGAGAACAAGAAAAGCTCAGCCTCAAATAATTAATGATCTGCGCAGTGCTTTAAAAGCTTGGCATTTTCGTGCTTCTAGTGAATAGATACAAAAAAGGAAAAAGGCAAGTCAAAAGAGGCATCAAACTTAGATCAGTGTTTGTATTGTTATTTACATATTACCTTAATATCCCAAAATTACTTAATATGTAATTCCAGAAAAAGTTTTAATATCTACAGCTACTATGTTGCACAAAAGTACTTTAAGTATTCACAGAAATCATAGATGTGTCAAATTTAAATGTGTATGGGAGTGTATATTGAAACACCAATTTAAATACCTCCTTAAATCAAGGCCTTATTTCTCTTCCTAGATCGTATGGCAGTTATGTAAATGACAGTTCAGTGGTTTGCTATTGTACATCACAACAGTGAGCGATTGGAGAAATGCAAGGTTTGGGTTTTTCAGACTTCCCGTTTAGTGAATGTGCTGCCATCTTGTATGCTTTCAAGTTTTATTAAACAAGCAGTTGTCTTGTAAATCATAGAATCATAAAGTTGCTTAGGTTGGAAGGGACCTTAAAGATCATCAAGTTCCAACCCCCTGCTGTGGGCAGGGCTGCCCCCCACCAGCTCAGGCTGCCCAGGGCAATATCCAACCTGGCCTTGTGTGCCCCCAGGGTGGGGCACCGCAGCTTCTCTGGGCAGCTTGTGCCAGGGCCTCACCACGCTCTCTGAAAAAAATTTCTTCCTACCAGCTAATCTGAATTTCCCCTCTATTAGTTTAAAACCATTCCCCCTTGTCCTATCTCTATCAGACTGTGTAAAAAATCAGTCTCCTACCTATATAGAAGCTCCACTCAAGTACTGGAAGGAGGCAATGAGGTCTCCCTGAATCCTTCTCTGGCTAAACAAGACCAATTACCTCAGCCTTTCTTCATACGAGAGGTGATCCAGCCTATCGATCATTTTAGTGACCCTCCTCTGGACCCATTCCAACAACTCCACATCTTTCTTGTGCTGGGAGCTCCAGGCCTGGAGGCAGTACTCCAGATTTTGCCTTAGAAGAGCAGTGTATAAGGGGACAATCCCCTCCCTCTCCCTGATGACCACCACTCTTTTGACACAGCTCAGGATGCAGTCGGTCTTCCAGTCTGCAATAGCACACTGCTGGCTCATGTCCAGCTTTTTGTCCACCAGGACCCCCATGACCTTCTCCACAGGGCTGCTCTCAATGAGTTCTTCTCCCAGTCTGTATACTTACCTGGGATTTCCCTGATGCAAGGACAGCACCTTGCACTTGGCCTTGTCGAACCTCATTAGGTTCTTGTTGGCCCACCTTTCAAGCCTGTCCATGTCCCCTCTGGATGCTGTCCCTATTTTCTGTTGTATCTCAGCTTATTGTCATCAGTAAACTTGCTGAGAGTGCACCCAATCCCACTGTCTGGGTCACTGGTAAAGATGTTAAAGAGCACCTGTCCCAAGATGGACCCCCTGTAGGACACACTTGTGACCAACCTCCACCTGGACATAGAGCCACTGACCATGACCTTCTGGCTGCAATAATCCAGCAGTCTAGAAATACTCAAGTTCTCTTCCAATCTGACTGTGAACTTCTCTGTGAGTTTAAGAGAGACAATTCATACAGAAATGTATGTGCTGTGTTTCACATAGGATATCTGATTTTCATTAGAAACAAGAAAAGGTAAATATACTAGAAACGAGTAAAAACCTAATTCAGCAATGGCTATTTTTTGGAACAATACTGGCTGCTGTGGATATTCATCTATTTACACCAATCATTAATTAGACCTTTTTTAACAATGTATCTTTAGTGATATTACAAGTGATTAAGTGCTAGTGCTGATGTTACCAGAAGGTGGGAATGCAGAAACCTTTATTGTACTCTCCCCAACAATTAGGTCACACATCATAGCTCCTTTCTGCTTCCTGATAGACATAATCTTTTGAGACAAAGTCATCAGGGAGGCTTGCCAGCAGAGTCTAATGTAGATTGTGTAGGCTACTTAGGGGTGGATCTTAAGAGATTCTGAACTCCTCTGCTATCATTTGGGTTAAAGGGTTTTTGCAAAGCCTGAGCATGAAGCACTTCTAAATTCTCAGCATTCACATATTACAGGTTACATCCATCCAGTGATAAGGGAGATTAGAGTGTGTATGTTAATTTCAGATGAAAAAAAGGTACAGTGCGTTTGATAGAAAACTGCTTAGAAAGATGGCTGTGCTTCAAGTTGCTGAAGAACCAGATATTTTTCTATGAAGACATGAGGTTCTGTAAGCAGAAAGAGAAGTCCAGGAAAAAGGCAAAGGGAATTTTCATGTGTATTTAGTCAGTTTCGTGTCACTAGACAACTGTGTTGAAAGTGTAAATCAATCCATCCCTAGATACAACTTCAATTGACTCCTTTATGGATGTTACAAATTAATATGATTCCATTGACTGACATGGAGCTACGCCGACCTCTTTCCTAAGGATAGGACCTTACCATTCCTCCTCTTGTTAAACACAGCATGTAATGCAGGAGGTACCATCATGGATGGCACTTGAGTTTATACTCCCTTGTTCTTAGTGGCACATTACATTCCTTTTAGAAAAGCAGAAAGGGTATGATTCTCTCAAAGAATAGGGGATATACTGAGCCTGCTGACCAGTAGGCAGGCAGTAAAAGAGGATAAGAGAGTCCTGAGAGGCAGGTGTAGGCCTGCAGCTCAGAAGAGGTATGGTGGCTGCAGTAAGAAGTGGGGAACCTCAACTGTGCCTGGAGAGAAGACTTTTCCAGAGGTGGGAAAGATAGCCTGCAGGCTGTTCTGGTTACTGAGACTTGCTGATGGGGACAGAATTGCATGTAAACGCTTTTTGATATTTGCAGCACCTTTTGCAAGTTCATAGAATCATAGAATTGCTTGGGTTGGAAGGAACCTCAATGTTCATCAGGTTTCAACCCCCCTGCCACAGGCAGAGTTGTCAGACACTAGATCAAGTACTAGATCGGATTGCTCAGGGCCCCATCCAACATGGCCTTAAACACCTCCAGAGACGGGGCATCCACAACTTCTCTGGGCAACCTGTTCCAGCACCTCATCATTCTCTCAGTAAACAACTTCTGCCTGACATCTAAATCTCCCTTCCTTTAGTTTAAAACCATTCCCCCTTGTCTTCTCACTATCTACCTTTGTAAAAAGTTGATTTCCCTCATGTTTATAAACTCTCTTTAAATCCTGGAAGGCCACAATGAGGTCTCCCCTCAGCCTTCTCTTCTCCAGCTGAATAAGCCCAGTTCCTTCAGCCTATCTTCATAGGAGAGGTGCTCCAGCCATGGACTGTGGCCCTCCTCTGGACCCTCTCCAAAAGCTCCACTTCTTTCCTGTGTTAGGAGCCTCAGGCCTGGATGCTGTACTTCATCTGGAACCTCATGAGGGCAGAGTAGAGGGGGACAATCACCTCCCTTGCCTGCTGGCCACCCCTCTTCTGATGGAACCCAGGACATCACTGGCCCTTGGCACTGCAATAGCACACTGCTGGCTCACGTTAAGTTTTTCGTCAACCAGGACCCCTAAGTCCTTCTCAGCAAAGCTGTTCTCAAGTTCTTCTCCCAGTTTGTATACATATCTGGGATTTTCCTGATCCAAGGGCAGCACCTTGCACTTGGCCTTGTTGAACCTCATCAGATTCTTGTTGGCCCACTTTACAATCCACCTTAAAGCTTTTGTCTGCTTACAGTCCTTTTACAGCTTATATCTGAATATTCATCATCAACTGTGGGCCAAATCCAAACATCCTTAGATTAGTCGTGACTTGTTTCAACCCCCTTCTCCTCTACTCCAAATTTAGGATAGCAGGACTGCAGTTTTAGTTTATCTGAAGACAGAAATTGAGGTGAAATTTTTCAGTCTCCTACTGTGAGATGTCTTTGCAAAATGAATCACAATGGGTTTAAGATGCTAATATGGTTCAGTTAGATAAGAACGCTCATAGAAATAATCATTTGTTCACTTATAAGTAATGATACAAAAACAACACAATGACTTTGAGTTACAATCTAGGATTTCCATCATGGAGACTTCAAGATAATCAGACGATAATCTATTCAGATAATTTTATTAATGGCAAACTCTAATCCTCTTTACTTTAAGAGCGTTCATTGAGTAGGGTCTGCTGTTAGTGAAATGTCTCATGTAGTTAAATACAGCAACCACCTTTTTACAGAGAAAAAAAAATCTCATACAGTATCAGTGATGGGACAGCTTTTAAATTTACAGCAGTTTATTTTGCTTTACATGAGTATTAAAATCCAGAAGTTTAGCTGCCTACTCACATAGTAAATGAAGTAAAACACTATTTTGTGTAGACAGACTATCAGGTGAACTGATCATCCTCAATCTCATAGTTTTCGTTTGTTGTCCTGGCCAGCCTCAGTCAGACTTTTTGAAAACATGCATAAAAGTGAGAAAAACTTAAATTTTATTCTCTGGTTTCAGGCAATTTTCTTCTCGCTGTCTGTGTTATCTGGAAGCTAGAATCCCTGGTTGCTACTGTCCAGAATACAACAGAAGGAAGAACAGTGTTACTGGTTGGACAAGTAATTTGTTTGACTAATTTGGAGTATGCTACTTGCCAGTACCTTCTTTCCTTGTAGAAGGGGAATGATATTCAACAATACTGGGGGGATAGCAAAAACTAGTTCACAGAGCAAGAAGACTGCACTCACAAGAGTCATTAATTTCAAACATATTTAAAGAACTTTTAACTTTCTTTTTCCTTCATGTTTTAGGGTCAGAATAGGATATCTGCTTTAGCAGGGGGTTGGACTCAATAATCTCCTAAGGTCCCTTCTAACCCCCACAATTCTGTCATCCTGTGATTACAGCTGAGCATGTACTTTGCACAATCTGTGAGTAAAGGTATCTATAAGCAAAGGATTCTTTCATGAACAAGAATATTCTTTATTTCCACATTGAAGGGATTTCAGTCATAAAAAGTTGTGTCATATCACAAATAAAAAAATAAAATTGTCTAAGAAAATAAATAATAGGTTGTGTTTTAGTTGCAAATAATTTGCATGAAGTGTACATGAACAGTTATGGTCAAAAGTGTACTTTTTAAAACGTCCTTATAAAAATGGATTACAGACAGAAAGAGCTAAATTGTGTCTGATAAACAGTTTTTGGTTTATTCTAATACATTCTAAATACCTTAGAAATCTTTGCTCACGAGATGCTATGAGGATTAACCTGGTGACAAAAATACAGCAATTTGAAAGCTAAATGAAAAAGACTGTTGGCTCGACTCCAGATATCTCAGTCCTGTTGAGCACTCCTTTTCCTGAGTATAACTGCATTAATTTCAATAAAAGTACTTGCACAGCATGTCACTTCTCAGCGTAAAGAATTTAGTCAGGGCAGAGCCAAGTCTCTGTGATTTTACCTGAACTGGTTTGTCTTTCCTAAAGAACTGCAACGATTTAATCATGATTAGTTATGCATTCATATTCAGAGTACAGTATAATAGTAAGAAGAGAAAAAATACTATATGTTTATCGTGTCTATGGTGTTACTGTTACAGTACCATACAAAATTTTCAAAAGTTTCAGTAATATCTCTGCTGCACATGATGAATATTAAAATAGTACACTATAATAGAGAACATTCTGCTCTATTTATACAAAGAGTTAGCTCTGTAAAAGGCACTGATTTTGGATAAACTTTATGTTAAAATAATTCAGTAAAGCCATAGTCAGCCAATATACAGACAAGTACTGTGGGAACTTCTCTCATATGCTCCTGGCCATACATACGAGCCTGACCTTTAAATATCCCCATTATTTCGGTCTGGTTTTCTAGCTACTCAAAAATGATTTTGGAGTCAAACTAATAGGCTAGAAGTATAGATAGATTTTCCCTTGGGAAATCACGGAGCAATCATAAGATATTCTATAAAAGATAAAGAAAAATCACTATTAAAAGCATGGATTTTGGATAAAGGTCTTCCAGCTTTTGGGAAAGCAACATGCAGTAAAGGAAACCATATTAAAACAGCATGTTCTTCACACGGCTGCCAGCCACTGTTGAAATAAAGTGAACAATTTTCATGGCAACTCACCATTTCACCATTACTTGCGACTCTTGGATTGTAAACTCGTGGTGGAATCCATTGCTCATAATTTATCACCTAGATGGTTAGAAGAATTAAAAAAAGTCCAACTTTAACTAAGATGAATAAGTATAATTACAAAGTTACTATCATGTCATTAAATAAAGGTTGAGAGCTTAGCCATCATTCAACCAAGTACTGTGTGCGTACAAAAGTGATGGCTGATAGTCAGCGGACACATGCTGAAATCAGTTTGAAACCAAGCTGTCTTCATTTCACCAGCTGCCTGGGATGCCCCATAAGCATCACAGTGCCTGCATTATATCATGGGATGCTTGGATCTCATTCTAGATCCTGGCTCTCCTTTCTCCATGAGCAGGAACGCCCCAGAAGTCTTTCTTCAGCAGCAACTCCTCAGCTGAGGAGCAAATGTCACTGGTGCACTTCTAAAAAGAATCTCATTTGGTTTGCCTCATTTTGCTTCTGATGCTGAGCCCCAGGGGTGTGAGTTTGATTTGGACTAACAAAGCAGAGAAAATGGGAGGATCTTCAGAACTAAGCAAAGACAAGACTATATGCTCTTTCATCATCTGCTCATAATCCATTTCTTGGTCACAGCGTCCTCGTGACAGGAACATCATGAGAATACACTTTCCCTGGGGCACTGATGCAGTCCCTGGTGGGCAAGCCTGACAGTGCTTATAGCTTATCAGTGAAAGTAATGAACACTAGCCTTTTTTTCTTCATGAATATGAATGACACTTTGAAGGCTGCATGCAACCTAGGAATTTACGTGAGAAATGAGGCATGAAACATTTTTGAAAATGTATTAGCCCAAAGACTGTATTACTTCATATTTTATGTCCTTCTCAATATGCTACAAAGGGTTTGAGCCATCAAGGGAGCCCTGCTAGACTTGAACAAACAAGAACAAAGACAAGAAAAATAAATGTAGAAGGTACAGTTTTTTTTTATAGTAAAGTTCAATTATTACAGTGTTGCTCATGTTGTGTCCCTCAACCTGTGCTTCTGCTCCAAGCCTCTGTTTTCCAGTGCTTAAAGATTGGAATGGAATGGAATGGAATGGAATGGAATGGAATGGAATGGAATGGAATGAGCATCTACTTAGGGAATGGAGGGGGAATCACAGTTTTCCTGAAGCACTTAGAGAAGCTTGTTTGTTTGAGAGAGAGTGCTAAAACGCTCATTTACTTTAATTGCTATTGTAAACTTGGCTCTTTTATGTCTCACAGAATCACGGATGCACTTGAGATGGCTGAGGCAGGAAGTCACCTCTGGGGAACTTCTAGTCAGAGCAGGTCTGCTAGAACAGGTTGCCCAGGTCTGTCCTGGCAGGTTTGGATCATCTCCAATGATGGGCATTCCACAGACTCTCTGAGCAACCTCTTCCAGTGTTTGCTCATCTTCACAGTAAATAAATAAATAAATTTTAAAAAGCTTAAAAGCTTTCCTTATGTTAAAAGGAGTTTTCTGTATTTCAGTTTGTCCCTATTGCCTCTTGTACTGTTCTTGGGCACCCCCGACAAGAGTCTGACTTCCTTTTCTTTACTGTCACAGAAGGCATTTATATATCTGAGTCAGATCTCCCTGAGCCTTCTCTGCTAAAGGCAGAACAACTCCAAGCCTTTCAATTTCTCTACATATGACAGATGCTCCAGTCCCTAAATCATTTTTATGGCCCTTAATTGGATTTACTTCAGTATTTCCTTGTTTCTCTTGTAATGGGGGGCCAATAATTGGACCCAGCACTCACAGGTGGTGGGTCTGCTCATCAATGCTGAGCACAGGGCAAGGATCATTCTCTTCAATCTGCTAGCAATGCTCCGCCTAATGCAGCCTAGGAGGTTGTTGACCTTCTTTGCTCCAAGGACACATTTCTGGCTCATGGTCAAGTTGGTGTACACCAAGACTCACTGGTCCTTTTCTGTAAAGCTGCTTTCCAGCCAGTTGCTCCCCAAACTGTACTGGGAGAAGGGGTCATCCACCCCCAGGTTCAGGACTTTCACTTGCCTTTATTGAACTTTATGAGGTTCTTGTTGGCCCATTTCTGAGAACTGTTGAAATCCATTTGAAGGGCAGCACAACCCCTCAGGTACCTCACTTTGCTGGCTCTCTGCTGCTTACTTCTCACCAGCCAATGTGTTGTATTACAATTATTATGCAAACCCAGGGGTCAGAATTCCTTAATTGCTCATAGTAGTGGCCTAATTAATGTAGTGTTATGAAGAGGAGATGCGATATGCATTTGTATAAATTAAGATAGCATTAGTGATACATGTGCCAACATGGATCACACAAGACTAATATAAACACTTATTATAAGTCTTTTTTTAACAGAAACATGTTCGTTCAAGAAGAAAGAAAGTTTCTTAAGTAATAAAACCTATTTGTTCTGCATAATAAAAATGGTGCACAGCTCAGATAGCCGCTAGATTCTTCTTTTAAACTGGGCTTCTAAAATACATACAGGCATACTGACCGTGAAGCATACGCTTCGCAAATTCATACAGAATGGAAGCAAGAAATAAGCTTTTTGTTTGAATGAAATTTTAGATGCTGAAGAGTAGTACTTTTACCTGGCATGTTGTTTCTTCTATCTTCTTTCCTTGCAGCAAATGTATCCCATCACCAACAATATTATCTTCTATGAATAATGAAAAAAACAAAAACATGCTTTCAAAGGTCCTGTTTTCAGTTTTTTTTCTGACAAATATAATTTGAATTGCACTTGATATTTTGAGCTGACATTTTGACCCTCTGAAGTTAATCTTGTGTTATGTAAACATGCATTTTTATCTCAAACTACTTTGAAGTAAGACTACAGAGCAAACTGACAAGACAATGTACATAAATATAATACGCTCATGCTTACTTCTTCATCTGAATCCTACCAAGCACTTTCTCCAGTATTTTAGTGCAGAAGCATGAGGAATATTTATGAAAAATTTGAACTCCCTAGGTGAAAATGGTCATTGCAGTTGAGATCTGTTTAACTTCAACCTTTGAAATTGCTGGATGAGCTTCCTCACATTCCTTCAATGAAATTAATGCTTTGCTTGGGAAGAATATTAACTTTCATTACAACAATGCACAATAGTTAGTTAAATGACTTCAAAAGACTACATTTTAGTAAGACTATTTTGAAAGATCTACTCTCACTCCCATTTTTAAGACAAGGCAAAGCATCCACCATCACCTAGTGAGTGGCCCTAGTGATTACATTCCATCAACACAGATCATCACTCTGATTATGATTTGCTAATCACAGAATTAAGTGCTACCCTGGCTTTCCAAAATTAATAGAAAATAATCTTAACTTAGTCTCATTTTTGCTGCTGAAGAATGCCTTGCAACATTAATAAAAATTCTTGAAAAGGGATGGCTAACTTAACAAATGTTAACTGTAGGCAGGCAAGACCAATTGCATTATTTTCTCTCCGATCAACAGAAAATTTAAAAACTGACTGAGATTCTTCAGCTATCATGAAGAAAGAGTTTTAACATAAGCATGCAACTTTATATTCAGAGAGGTAAGTAAGACCCTAGTCCTCAAAATAAATGTCTATACTTATGTTGGAATTAGATGAAACCAGAGGGTGTATAAAGCTGGTAAAAAAAAAACTGTAAACTCATGTCAGTGAAACAGTCAAAGTGCCAGATTACAGGCAAGTTAGCACCTATGTTTTTTTGTTATTTTTAAAGAAAATTCCAAATCAAGAGATATAGTATTGTTAATTTTCTTAGAAGACAATCCTTTGCAAACAAACAAAAAAAAAGAAATAAAAAAATCAATCCTTCTGTAAGCTTACTACTTGGATATTGTAAGACTGAGTTTAAATCCACAAATTACAATCTGAGCATCAGGCATAAAAAAGAGCAAAACTCAATTCACATGTTACTTCCACCTTCAAACCATAGGCCAGTTGCACAGGAAACCCAATTAAGCAATTTCCTTTATTTAGCATATGCACCAACAGGAAGAAGGAAAATGAGTCACGTAATTTTTTTTTTTCCACAAGTTTTACTTTAGAGGCTTCTGTTAGAGTTTAAATAAGCTTAGAAGACAGTACCTTTCTCCTGCAGACCCGATTACTACAGCAATACCAACAATTTTCTGATAAGCATATTAGAGTCCAAAATCTAACATGACCAGATGTCTCAAGCACCTACAAATCTCCTTGAAGTCACTGAGGGCCAGGTGTCTGATAATCCACCCATTTATTTAAATGTACAGCTAGCTGGACTTCTAGAAGCATTGAAACTCATGTCAAGCAGTGCTTATGCAGTCAGATTAACATAACTGGGCAGTTTCTGGTCACTTTACTGTGGAGTGAATTAGGAGCAGGGGAGAGTTATGTCCACAATTTCTGCAAGGTGTCAGTCCTTTTTCATTTGTCTCAGGAATGCTTTTTCATGGAAGCTCAATGATTGTGACTTGCATAGTCAACTTTTTCAACAGTGTCATTTTCAGTCTGGCAAGCCTGGTACTGATGATCTGGATTTGGGCTTGTGAGTGAAGACAGGTATTCCCACTATTCTGTCTGTGGGATGTATATGGTCTTACTGTCCTATTATTATGAAAAACTGATTTTTTAGAGATTATACACACAGTCACATTAAGGACCTAATGCAAAGGCTACCAGAGTCATTGGATGTCTTTTCATTGATCAGGTTTGGATCGGGCCCATGAATATAGTTCTGAAGTAAGCAAGGAGCCTATGCTGGCCACCACACACGGGCCATTGCATCTAACAGAAAATCATATTATGCAATAGATCTGCAGACCTTGAAGGATTATCTCTCTTAAGAGAAGGTTTTAATCAATAGTGACAAATTATCTTGATCAATAGTGAAACACTTTAAATCTCCTTGCAATGCTTTTCACCACTGTGTGAAGGGGACTTCCCTTTTAATAATTTTACTGCAGAGGGGGAAAGGGAGATTGTTATTTAGCTGCCAGCTTTGCTTCCTGTTCCCTCTGGGCCCCTGCCCTTCAATTACAACACTTGTCAGCTTTTAAAATGTGCACTGCTTCTTTTGCATGCTTTGGATATTTAAAAGGGTAAAAAAAAGTCTTGAGTAGGAAGGACTGGGGGAAGGTCAAAAAGTTCTCTTCTCTGATTCAGCTTTTTTCCACCTTCAAACTGACAATCTGTACAGTAGGTTGAAGAATGATTTTGAAATATTTTTGGTTAAAAGTAAGACTTCTTGGAAAAGAAAGTCTAATTTTTCTTTCACTTATCATTAGAATCCTTTCCTTTTGAAGTCAGTGGGACTCCTTTTCCTCCCATCAGTTCATCATAAGGGCAGAGTTCCTCCTTAGCAGGGTCTGTTGTGATAACACAAGGAGAAATTATTTCAAACTAAAAGATGGGAGATTTAGTTTGTATATAATAAAAAGGTTTTTATGATAAGGGTAGTGAAGCATTGGCACAGGATGCCCAGAGAGGTGGTGGATGTCGTATGCCTGGAGACCTCCAAGGTCAGGGCTCTGAGCAACATGATCTAGCTGTAGGTGTTCCTGTTCATTGCAGGGGAGTTGGACTAGATGGTCCTTAAGGGTCCCTTCCAACTTAATAAATTCTGCAGTTCTCTGATTCTGTAAATCTTATTGTCATCTTTTCATTGTGCTTCTGGTTTGTAGAAATCCAGTTCACTCACATACAAGCAAATGCAATAGTCATTACAATTTCAGATCTATTTTCCAAGCATTTAAGAGTTTATCTTCAAGTGGTGAAGTGAATCCAGAGGGATACCTGGCAATTTGTCCTCTGCTATCTTTGTCATATCCTATTAACAATGGATGATTTCGGAACCATTTGTACAGGATTTACTAAAAATAAAGGTACTTCCCATTTTGCCACTTTGTTGGCTTAAGTAGAGAATGAAAGATACATCCACTTTAATCTCACATATCAAAGTTTCTGTTTATGCTAATGCAAGTGTTGAACTTTGACTGCTTTAGTCTCATAAGGCAGCTGTATTGGGTCTACTTTGGCTTTAGAAAATACAAATACAAATTCAATTCCTGGAAGCAACATTAAGCAGATTGTCAAAACATTTTTATTTTTTTAAAGTCTAGTTTAAGTAGACAAGGTGACTGCTCACATGTTATTTCTTGTAATGTAATGAATTTATACTGGTCAGTTCTTAAATAGCATCACTAGCAAATTCCCATACACTAGCTGTAAGATTGTTTCAATTAAAGTTAGTCGAAACAGGCCTTAAAAAGAGAATTGGACAAGAGTGGCCTAGAAAATTTGTACCTACCACTTGGAGAAGTGTAAAGTACACAGTGAACATGGATTCCTACCATAGGAACAGATTACATTTGCCAAGTCCTGTACAACACAAATATGACAATTTACCATATGGGAAGTCTTTTTTTGCCCATAGACCACAGAGAGAACTGTTCATAGAGCATGTTCTCAGCTTCCCAGTTTTTAAGGCTGGAAAAGGCTGGAAAAGTGTGTCCATGTGAACCTAATGAGGTTCAACAAGGCCAAATGCAAGATGCTGCAGTTGGGATGGGGCAATCCCAGGTATTTATACAAACTGGGGGAAGAAATCCTTGAGAGCAGCCCTGTGGAGAAGGACTTGGGGGTCCTGGTGGACAAGAAGCTGGACGTGACCCAGCAGTGTGCACTGGCAGCCCAGAAGGCCAATTATGTTCTGGGCTGCATTAAAAGAGGAGTGGCCAGCAGGGCGAGGGAGGTGATTGTCCCCCTCTACACAGCTCTTGTGAGGCCCCATCTGGAGTACTGCGTCCAGGCCTGGGGCCCCCAGGACAAGAAAGACGTGGAGCTCTTGGAACGAGTCCAGAGGAGGGCCACCAAGATGATCAGAGGGCTGGAGCACCTCTCCTATGAAGAAAGGTTGAGGGAACTGGGCTAGTTTAGTTTGGAGAAGAGAAGGCTCTGAGGAGACCTCACTGTGGCCTTCCAATACTTGAAGGGAACATATAAACAGGAGGGGGATCGATTGTTTACGAGGGTGAATAGCTATAGGACAAGGGGGAATGGTTTAAACTGAGACAGGGGAGACTTAGGTTGGATATTAGGAGGAAGTTTTTCACTCAGTGTGGTGACGCACTAGAACAGGTTGCCCAAGGAGGTTGTGGATGCCCCATCCCTGGAGGCATTCAAGGCCAGGCTGGACGTGGCTCTGGGCAGCCTGGTCTAGTGCTTGGCGACCCTGCACCCAGCAGGGGGGTTGAAACTAGATGATCTTTGAGGTCCTTTTCAACCCAGGCCATTCTATGATTCTATGATCCTATGAAGTAAGATTTATTTAAACTACTTTTTCCCCCCTTTAGGACAAAGTAGATCTCAAAAGGATTTGACAAATTATTTAGCTCGATTATTTGTGAAAAATGAGAAATTTTCGTTGCTGCCCTTTAAAATACTTTGTGAAAAATGCAAAATCAGCTGAAATACATTTAGCAATTACCTTCAAGCTGACAGGGCCTTCTGATGTACGAATCATTCTCCAGCTTCCTGGAACCCTGCCAAAGTGTGCCATTCACATTTTTCCTGTCTAAAGTAAAAGCACAGAGAGCAGTCACCTAAATTCATAGCAAACCTGTGAAATAACAGGAAGGTCTATAAAAATAGTATAAGAATGCAAATCAAACAGGCTTGCAGAACACTGTAGAATCTGCTCAAACATGGAAATAAACAGATGATTTTGCAATATAGGAAATTTGATGGGCGAATGGACAGACTTCAAGTTTTCTCATCTTTTGTCCTTGTCCAGTACCTCATCTAACACGGTTAAAACATGATCAAAATGATGTTTATCTTAACCTTGTTTTTAATACCTAGCAGCCCACAGAACGTGTGCCTTTATTTTGCTTCCAGGAATTGCACAGAAAAGACTGAATTTGATTATATCAGAGAGATTTAAGATTTTTTATTTAAATGTTTAAAGAATCACTGAACATGCTAAGTATTTTCTTATGCTGTTCCACAATAGATTCTTAAGTATAGGAACTAAACTGAGATTTAAATAGTTTTGGTTCCAATATCTAACTACCAATGTATGTGTAGAAAGCAAAGGGGATATATTGATATCTTAGGTGTATTTTTCCTTTCCTTTGCATTTGCTCCAAGAGCTGTAAAGCAAATCAGACCTGTAATTAAATTTGGCTCTGTGAGATTAGCAAGCATATAGTGAATGATTTAAATAGTTACTAACCAAATGCTTCATTTTCAGACAGAGACTTCTGGATGGATCTAAAAGAATTAAAAGAATTAACCATTAGCTGAAAGTCAGAATGACAAATGAAAGCACATTTAATCAAATATGGATATTTTCAACCTAATTCTTCAATTCCCAGGGATTTGGCTGTGCAATTCCTACTGTCTTTAACTGGAGTTACTGGCTTTTTTCATTCACCCAGTCGTCTACTTCTGCATGCCGCAGAGGGCTCTGAAATCTTTTGAGTTTTCACTTTGTAAAAGTATTTTATTCAAGTTTCTTTTTGTAACAGAGATCTCATGACTGAATCAGGGAGGCCATCAGAAAGAGAATAAGAGATACATTTCATTAGACATGATCTGAAATGTCCTGCGACTTACAGAAATTACCGTCTGAAGTTTGGTGACATAACAGTAGATCAAACCAAACAGCTACATAAGAACATACATAACCCACAGGCTATGTGGGGACATTTTATTGCTCAAATAAACCTTGAGTTCTTTGCATATTTATGTCAAGATGCTAACTCATGCTTCCATCTGCAGTGAGTGGTTTATAGATCATTAAATAAAGAATACATTAAGTTAATAGAAGAAAAAAATCTCAGAATGAACACAGATTTATCTTGTATATTAATTTGTTTCACTTTACCCATTAAAAAAAATGAAATTATAGTAATTTTTGAGCTAGAAGTTGCGAGAAGATTATACTAGATAAGTCTGGAGACTCTTTTATCTGTGACTACAATAAGCAGAAGGGAAAGAGCACAAAAATTGATATCCCTCTCTCATATTCAAGCAGGTGGTGGAGAGTTTTCTGAATGAGAGAATACATCTGAACTATTGTTTGGTCTGTGAGCGCTAGTTCTTTTCTAGCGGTTTCACGCTTAGAATTTTTTTCATTTCCAGAGATTCATCATTATTTTACTGTTTATGAAAAGCATATTTCTGTTATTTCTGTTACTGATTTTCATTGTTCTCTTCCTTATTGCCCTGATGTAAGAAAGAGAATGATCATCTGCCTGCTGTAAGTGAAGATCAGGTTCAAGACCACCTAAAGAACATGAAGGTGAAGAAGTCCCTGGAACCTGATGAGATCCATCTCTGGATTCTGAGGGAGCTGGCAGACAAAGTTGCCAAGCCTCTATCCATCATATCTGAAAGCTCATGGCAGTGTGGTGAAGTTCCCACTGATTGGAAATGGAGAAACATAACCCCCGTTTTCAAGAAGGGAAAAAAAGAAGATTCAGGGAACTACAGGCCAGTCAGACTCACCTCTGTGCCTGGCACGATCATGGAGCTGATCCCCCTGAAGGCCCTACTAAGGCACATTGAAAATAAAGATGAGGTGATTGGTGGTAACCAAAATGATTTCACCAAGGGCATGTCATGCCTGACAAACTTGGTAGCCTTTTATGATGGAGTTTCAGTGTCAGTGGATAAAGGAAGAGCAACTGACATCATCCACCTGGACTTGTGCAAAGTGTTTGACACTGTCCCACATGACATCCTGGTTGCTAAATTGGAAAAAAAATGATTTGATGGATGGACCACTTGCTGGATAAGAAATTGGATGGACGGTCACACTGAGAGAATTGCAGTCAATGGTTCAATGTCTAAGTGGAGACCGATGACGAGTGGTGTTCTTCAGGGATCGATGTTGGGACTGGTGCTATTTAACATCTTTTTAAGTGACATGGACAGAGGGATCGAGTGCACCCTCGGCAAGTTTGCAGATGACACCAAGCTGAGTGGTACAGTTCACAAGATAGAGGGAAGGGATGCTAGCCAGAGGGATCTGGACACGCTTGAGAGGTGGGCCCATGCCAACCTCATGAAGTTCAGCAAGGCCAAGTGGAAGGTCCTGCATCTGGGTCAGGGCAATCTCAAGCACAGATACAGGTTGGGTGGAGAATGGCTTGAGAGCAGCCCTGAGGAGAAGGTCTTGGGAGTGTTGGTGGATGAAAGATTCAACACAAGCTGGTAGTGTGCACTTGCAGCCCAGAAGGCCAACCGTATCCTGGGTTGCATCAAGAGAAATGTGACCAGCAGTTCAAGGGAGGTGATTCTGCCCCTCTACTTTGCTCTCGTGAGACCCTACCTGGAGTACTGTGTCCAGTTCTGGAGCTCCCAACACAAGAAGGACATGGAGTTGTTGGAGCAGGTCCGGAGGAGGGCCACAAAGATGATCAGAGGGCTGGAGCACGTCCCCTACAAGGACAGGCTGAGAGAGCTGGGGCTCTTCAGCCTAGAGAAGAGAAGGCTCTGAGAAGACCTTATAGCGGCCTTCCAGTACCTGAAGGAGGCCTACAGGAAAGCTGAGGAGGGACTTTTTATAAGGGCATGTAGAGCAGGATGAGGGGAAATGGTTTTAAACTGAAAGAAAAGTAGATTTAGACTAGATATTAGGAAGAAATTCTTTACTGTGAAGGTGGTGAGACACTGCAATAGGTTGCTCAGTGAGCTCGTGGATGCCCCCTCCATGGAAGCATTCAAAGCCAGGCTGGATGGGGCTGTGAGCAACTTGGTCTAGAGGGAGGTGTCCCTGCCTATAGCAGGGGGATTGGAACTAGATGATCTTAAAGGTTCCTTCCAACCCAAACCATTCTATGAATCTATGATTTCTCATTGACTTTCTCCATATCTGTGGAAAAGGCCAATACAAAAATTTCTACATTATCAGTAGAGTTTGATACCAGTACAGTGATGGTTGGACATTAACAGTGAAATAATATTTGAATCCAATTCACATTGAGTGAATTTGTCTTAATCATTATTTACACTGATTAGTCAAGTGAGCAAGACAACCTTTCTAAATTCTGATTAGTTAAATGGAATTGAGTTAGTTTTAGAATAGAATAATATTATTTGTGTTGTAAGATTTGAGAGTGGAGCCACAGATTACTAATCCTATCACTAGGGTAGACTTGGTACTGAACTAAGCAGGTGGCTCAGGCAGCTTGGTGATTGCATCATATTTGGTAGAGCTATTTTAAATTTTTATGCTGGGGTAAATCCATGCCAGCACACACAGTAGTTTAGCTTCCTTCTAAGAATTAAATGGTGATCAGAAAAATGTGAATAACAGAGTTATATCTGTACTTAGATTAATGGAATTTTGGAAAGGAAGAGCATTTTCACAAAGCCCTTTCTGGTCACAGATAACTGAGATCTCAAAGCTCTGAGTGCATGCCTGTGTTTGAGCCAATAAGTTACTAGTAGTTGTATCAGATGACCAAAACCAGATGAAAATTGTTTATTAAGACAAATGAAATTTTCATTGAAATTATTATCTATTTTGAAATTTATCAGCAATAGACAGATAACACTGATGATCTGAATTTAGTGGCACCCCACCTAAAAAAGAAAAAAATATTATGATGTCCAGGGATTTTCATGTCACAGCCAGACAGATAAGATCTGTGTTTATCATTCCATTAGGCAGGATTTCATTTGAAGGGAACTTCGTTGGTAATGCAATAATCGCTAATCTCAAGACAAAAAAGTATTTTCAAAATAAACTATTCTGCTTGCATATATATATATCAATCATTAGCCCAAACCAATATCATGCCTTAACAAATGGATGTGAAGTATGCTGCTGTGTCAAATGTACTTGAAAAAATAAGGTCTGACCTGCTTAATCTGAATCATTGTCATGGTTTTGTGATTTTCGGTTATTGGTATTCCACATCATAGCATCATGTGGTGAATGTACCTGGTTCTCAGAGGAGAGGGACTACTGCAGTCCCCACAGCACTTTGCTCCTCTGTTACCATTTTCCAGCCGGAGGGAAAAGATAAAAGCTCGCAGTATGAAAACTTGCAGATCACGAGACCTCGTCCCTTTTTTCCGCCGTCTCTCATCTTGGCAGCACCTCGCTCTCCAGCCGTCTTATCGTCGGTAGTAGAGTAAGGCCTACCTTGATTTTGGGACATTCTCTCTCTCTGTGTTGGATTTATCAGCTTAAATTGTAATTATATTGTATTATAGTGTGTTGTTTTGCATTCCGATATTTTATTTAGTAAATTAGTTTGTTTCTCCTCAGATTGTTGCCGCTGTTCTTTGCTCTCAGGGCCATCTTCCTACCCTTTTTCCCCTTTCCCCTTTTCCCGGGACGTGGGCCCTTGGGTCCCCCGTCCCCTTTGTCACGGAATCGGGCCTAACGCCCGTAAACCGTTGACAATCATTTTGCAAACTAATTTTTTATTTGGATTAAAAAACACAAACAACTCTTCAGAAGATTATCAGGTCAACAGTACAAACATTCTGTAAAATAGGTTACTACTTCAATCTTTCAGAAAAGTGGACATATGGTTAAAACAAGCTCAGATTAACTGCATTTGGTTTTAGCTATCCTGGTCCTAATATTTTGTAAGAAAGATTTATGTGTATGAAAAAATCACAGGAAAAGAGCTTTACTAATGCATTACAAGCATGTTACTTGCTTTTCAAATGCAATATTAATACATGTACCCTATGAAAATTAATGTAACATTAGCAAGCACATCAACAAAACAACAAGGGTGAAAGGAACAGACAAATATAGTGACACTGTGTAGACCTTGAATTGGTCTCAACTTACTTTCTTTTTTTGGTCACTGTGTTCTCAAAGTCAGGAAACTCCTTTTAAAAAAAAAAAAGAGAAAAAATAAGAAAATCAAAAAATTTTCATCAAAATGTAATATTTTCCTAACTGTAAGGACAATGCAAGATGCTTTTATGCACATTTGATGTGTGTTTTTAATATTCACTGATATTCAACAAGTGAAGCTATGGAGGACACAGTGTAGGAGAGAATATATGTAGGTAAGTGTCCTGGGTTTTCAGAGGTTTCAATATCAGTGGCTCCCAAGAAGTTAACACTGACAACTATAATACCCCTGAAAAATCAGAGCACAATACTCTTACCTCAAGAATGGGTATTTCTAGCATAATATGATTCTTTTAAATATTGCCTCCAAAATGGAAGTTTTATGAGGATAAAATGCACACAAATTACAATGGGATGAATCTTTCTAATGGACACAGAAGTATGCAGACCCTCTAACTCCGTAACATGCAGAGGAGATCCATATCTGGTGTAGATGAAACAGATCTGGGGGTATTGGTCAACACTCAGTTGAACATGAGCCAGCAGTGTGCCCAGGTGGCCAAGAAGGCCAATGGCATCCTGGCTTGTATCAGAAATAGTACTGCCAGTAGGAGTAGGGAAGTAATTGTCCCTCTGTACTCAGCCCTAGTGAGGCCCCACCTCGAGTACTGTGTCCAGTTTTGGGCCCCTCACTACAAGAAAGACATTGAGGCCCTGGAGTGTGTTCAGAGAAGGGCAACGAAGCTGGTGAGGGATCTGGAGCACAAGTGTTATAAGATGCAGCTGAGGGAACTGGGATTGTTCAGTCTGGAGAAGAGGAGGCTCAGGGGAGACCTTATTGCTTTCTACTGCTATCTGAAGGGAGACTGTGGTGAGGTGGGAGTCAGCCTCCTCTCCCATGTAACTAGCAATAAGGCTAGAGGGAACAGCCTCAAGTTGCACCTGAGGAGATTCAAGTAGGATGTTAGAAGATAGTACTTCTCCAAAAGAGTGGTCAGGCACTGGAATGGGCTGCCCAGAGAGGCAGTGGAGTCACCAACCCTGGAGGTGTTCAAGGAACATTTAGATGTGTGTTGAGGGACATAGTTTAGTGGGAAATATTGGTGATAGGTGGATGGTTAGACTGGATGATCTTGTAGGTCTTTTCCAACCTTGGTGATTCTATGATTCTACGATTCTATAATAGAGCAGGAAACAAGGCAAGTAAAACTGAAAGCTGTGTAAGTCAGCCTGAGTGGCACAAAAACAGACTGAAACACTGGGCTTGAAGCAAGATCATACAGCTGAAGGGGCCCAGCTGCCGGGCTTATGCCTTTTTTTGATGAGCATGTGTTAGCTGAATATCTGCTTGAATGTTCTTTCATCATCTGCTTCCTTTTCTCCCTTTGTGCCACTCAGAAATTCTCAGGACCTAGTTATATGGGTCATAATGGATTATCTTGTCCTTTTTCGGAGACCAAGCATCATGTGCTGGCAAGTGCAGAGTCTAGGACTTTATTTAAAGAAAGTCCATCGAAAAAGGAAAGAGATGGCAAGATGTGGGAAGGAAGAGAAGGGTTATGTGTGTGTTGAAAGACTAAACAAAAGGGTACCTCACTCAGCAAGGAATGCTGTAATTTCTCACTGCTATTATAGCCACTTTGGGACTTGAAGTTAATTTTAACTTTAAGTAAACCTGAGGATGTCGTTCTAGGGCAGAAGAGATCTCTGATCGCAATACTATTTTGATATCTCCTGAGACAGAATATCAAAGCAATGTACCACTTTCATATCTATTTCTTCCAGCCTGGAAAGCAGAAACGGGGGTTAAAATGTCCATGATGAATGTCATTTAGATCTGCGGGGCAACAAGACACATTTAAAAAATAAATATGAAAATGTCAATTTATAGACCTATTTCTTATATTCTTAAATTTATTTTTTTTCCTTTATGTAATACCATCTACATCTGCACAGTTATGAACACAGTAATGTAAAAAATACCTACCAGCTTGCATGATGAAAAACCAAAACAGATACTACATTAAATGATGCAAGTGCATAACTGAGAATTTTATATATTTTTTTTTCCTTCTCTTGGTAAAATCCATCATAGTTTTTTTAAGCTTCTTCAGACAGTGCATTAGGAAAAGGCTGTTTTATTGCACTGAGGTTATTTTAGCAGAGTGCAGGAGGTTCCACTAGTACCTGGACATTTGTGAATGCTAATAATTGTATGCAGTTTTCACATAATATTTTTGCAAGTATAGTTTCACTCTCAGATAATGTATGTGGATCAAAAGAGTATATACCTTTTACCCTGAGATACTGCAAGCAATGCAAGACAAATTTCATACTGAAATAAAAAACAAACCCTTCAGCATGTCTTGGGACAAATCTTTTCAATAACTCTAAAGAAATGGTTGAAAGATGTAAAAAAAAAAAATGATTTTAAGGCCCTTTAAAAAGGGTAGCATCAACATCTCAATTAAAATTATCAACAATTTTATTTCAGAAAGAATCATTAAAGGAAGTACTATGCATGAAGATCAGAGACCACACAGAGGATGTTGTTAAGTTAGAATCTGTATGTGAACCAGGGTAAAAACTAGAGATGTGGCATTCTCTGAAGTTCAGTGTGGTCTTAAACCTGGAAAGATTATTAATTCAAGTCTTGCCATGCCAAATACCTGGTGTGGAACATGTGGGTTTAATCTGTTGCTCTACAATTTGAAACAAATACTTCAGCACTAGTTTCCTAAAAGGCAGCAAAAGATGCGTGTATAGCATTACTTCACATGCTGAGGCAATACTGAAGAATTCATTAGATATCGTGGGATGCAGTGTCACCATGGAATACGATGGTGGGTTTCAACGGGCATTTAAAAATGGCTCCTGTCATGGTTTTATGATTTTCGGTTATTGGTACTCCACATCATGACATCATGTAGTGAATGTACCTGGTCCTCAGAAGAGAAGGACTACTACATTCCCCACGGTACTTTGTTCCTCTGTTACCATTTTCCAGCCGGAGGGAAAAGATAAAAGCTCGCAGTATAAAAACTTGCAGATCACGAGACCTCGTCCCTTCTTCCGCCGTCTCTCGTCTTGGCAGCACCTCGCTCTCCAGCCGTCTTATCGTCGGTAGTAGAGTAAGGCCTACCTTGATTTTGGGACATTCTCTCTCTCTGTATTGGATTTATCAGCTTAAATTGTAATTATATTGTACTATAGTGTGTTGTTTTGCATTCCGATATTTTATTTAGTAAATTAGTTTGTTTCTCCTCAGATTGTTGCCACTGTTCTTTGCTCTCAGGCCCATCTCCTTACCCTTTTTCCCTTTTCCCTTTTCCCGGGGTGTGGACCCGTGGATCCCCCATCCCCTTCGGCACAGAACCGGGCCGAACGCCCGTAAACCGTTGACAGCTCCTTTTATTCAGTGCATCTCTTTTTGTGATGTCTGAATCAGCTGTCTAATTTGGGGTACAAAAATTAATTATTCTTGTTAGCACTTACTTTTTAAGTTTCTACAGTACTTGAATATACTATAAAATCCTATATCTGTAATCTCTAAGAATTTAAGCAGTTTTGCAAACATGTTTTACCTTAAACTGTAAAGTAATTTTCATTTAAAATCTCATCTCTACATTCTCTGAAGTTTGTCATCACCTTTTCTATGGAAACTAGAAAAGTTTCCCTATCCCAAATGCGAATGATTATTTCTTAAAAATAAACTAATATATAGGGAAACTCAGCATTATGAAATTGCAGTAAAATCTCTGCTTTCATCAAATAGCTCTGAATTAAGGAACAAGTCCCTGTGGTGTTTATAAGTAAGCTGAAAAAGCTGAAGCTCCTCTGTTAGACTTACAAGCAGGGAAACAATAACTTCAGATAACTAGCCCTCTTCTTTCCCCCAGTGGAATCAAATGCCAATTACAAAGTAGGTAACATAACTGCTTGTGGTTTTGCTGACAATAACTTAGAAAGACCAATAAATTATTTGGCATTTTTCTGATATACAGGGTAGTTGATCATATCACAGCAAACAGTTAAAAAGTATGTGGACATTTGTGATTGCAATCTGACAGGAAATGTATGAAAATATTTTTAATACAGAAGACTTTTCTTGTGAAGCTTAAGACAGGCCATGAAGTAGAAAATGAAGAAATTCAGTGTCTCAGTTAATAGCACTGTTAGAGACAAACTGTACCCATATGATTCATTACGCACTTTTGGCTACCAGCTGTATCTGAGGAAGACTTGATTCAACATTTCTATACTTAAGGTTCAGAAACAGCTCTGTAAATTTAGTTTTCACTCTCTGTTTGAGAAGACAACTGAAGCTAAGCAACAGAGAAAGTAATGCAAGTTAACAGACATACCCCCGAGAGAATTAAAATCAAAAGACAAGCGTGTATAACAGGCACAAGCCATTACCAGAGGAACCCAGACTGGGGACACATCATATACTAAACAAGATAAAGAGAGTACATAACAGATTATTCTTCATCCAGAATGTGTTGTTTGTGCATGCATTTGGCCAGAAGCAAAAATAATCACTGTTCAAAAAGGTGTCCAACGAGTGTATTCTCTGAATTATGTCCTGCACAGCTCCAGTTGCCACAACATCCTGTATTTTCCATGTCACTGGTGGAACAGCCCAACTACAGTTGAGACAAATCACAAGAGACAAGATAACTGCAAAAAAAATAACTGCTTTGCTGCAGCAGGAGGAAAAATTTCCACTAGCTCTATCTTCTGTCTTCTGAGCTGAGGGAAGCAGAACTTGAATGCCTGCTATGTTGATTTACAAAGTAATATGGGAAAAAGGAAGGGGGAAAAATCTCCCAAGAAAGAGAAGTGTCATGTCAAGCTGTTCCATCCTGAGGAAATTTAACAGCTCTGTGGAATCTACATGGCCATGGCTCAGCCAATCATTTAAACATACACTCAAGCCCATACCCATTAGCAATGCACTTAAGTATATGCATTACTGAATAATGATAGATGGCTGAATCAGGGCCTGAGGGAGCCAATAATGCTCTGAATTTATCATGCTATGGGGGCCGCCCTGCAGCATGGAACCAAGTGACGGAATTAAAAATGGGAGAGAAGTACAAATGGGCTCAGTTAATAAGCTTAACGGCTTCATCCAAGGTGTAGGTCTAATAACTCACATGCTAGAAATAGCAGATAAGATTACACATAGTCCTTTGGCCTTAGCAGCATTTTTCCATAGGTCTTACCGCTGACGCGTCATCACTAATCTTGTTTTCCATTTCTAGAGAGTATTTTATAAATAACCACGTTGATTCTACAGCCAGCACAGTGACACAGCATTGAGCTGTTATTTTTAGTTAAGTGCTGAGCTGAATATTCTCTCAAAACATTAAAAATAAAGCTCACAGCCAGTCTTATGGGGCTTCTTGTTAATATTTAGTGAGACAACAGATGGCTTCCCACTTACCCTTGCTTTTATTGATGATGAAATTTAAATTTATGACGAATAAATGTGCCATCACTAAAATATCCCCTTTAGGAAAACAGAAATATATGATAAGAGTTAGCAGAAACGGAAGTGCTGGATTCTTCTATTCACTGCTGTGTATGTGTCTTCATGGACCAGGCACTGCCACAAAAACAGCACTAAGTAATATGAAAAAAATATTCTTCAATTTTTTCAGATTAATATCTACCATTTTCTAACCCTACAAAAGCAACATATCTGCTTCTCTAGGCTGGCTCAATGAAAATAAAACTGCATTGGACAGGTTGTTTAATTTTATTGGGTTTAAAATTTATGTAGCCTCACTATATATTAAAATAATGAAGAGTCTGAAGGAAAGCTGCCAAATCAGAAAACAGTGCAAAATAAAAAAAAAGCAACAAATAAAAAGCCTGAGGTCACTGCATCTTTAATTCTTAGTCTTACACGTTGTAATTAACCTAGTATTATGGATCTGACTCTACCATACCTTAGCAAGGTGAAAGACAAGTCACAGTAGTTATCAGTTGCAAAGTATTGTGTTACATCCTGGACACAAACCAAAGAGCAATTCTAGTCTTAATTTTCAGTTCAATTTTTCTAAATCTGGTTCCTAGCAGATTAGCGTAGGACAAAGAAATAGCATAGCTGCCATTAGCTGGTCAGCTGGCTTGAGGTCATACAGACAGGGTGTTGAGAAGCAGAAACATTCTGAATGGATGTAGGAGCTGAACTATAGTGTCCCACATTCATTAGAAGAATAGCTTGTTTCAATACTGTTGTGTGCCACAGCCCTAGCCAAATAGGTAGATTTTCATGTATCTGAAATACTACAAGCATGCTAGGATCAGGTCACAGCCATAATTCACAACCATGATTAAAGACACTTAGGTGAAATGGTGCAGAAGTGGCTCATTTTTATAGTAATGAGGTCACAACCAGATAATGGGGAGAAACTTGTCACACAGGAAAGCATCTCCCACTTACTGCAATAAAACCATAACTCAAGCACATCTCAGAGCCCAGGCTCACAAATCTGTGCTGATGCAATGAGGCCTCTTGAGATCTCTGCGCTACTATGATCTCAAAGCCAAACCATTGCACAAAGCATCAAGATGATTATCCAGAAGAGAGCATGCACAGAGTAAGATGGGTCGGGGAAGAATAAGTTCTTTCCATTCCTTCAGGATTCAGAAGATGCATGCAACAATTAGCCAGCCATTTTCCTATCCCACTTGCTCAAATGCTGTCTCCACACAAGTCCTGTTCACAAACCTGCTTTGCGACACTGCAACACCTTAGGCCAAACAGACATATAGGTACATGGTAGCTAAGCACACAGCACACAAGGCTGGCATAATCTGTGTGAGCAGGACAGTCTCTCTTCCTTTAATAATGAACATCCTGGTTTCTTGTTATTCCTTCACAAGGCTGCATCATATGTCACTATTTTGCAAAGATAGAGATAGTAATTACAAATAAAGGAGGCATTGTTAAGCAGAAAAAAAAGATTATTAAATGAAATAGAAGAGATTATTTAATGAAATAAATGAGATTATGAAATGTAATATTATTCCTGTTATTCCTATTACTTAGGAAGAAAAAAATATGGAAGACAATTTCCTTCACATGTTTGCCTAATGATGTTTTATCAAATGTAGTGGTTATTCCACAGAGGTTACCATTTACAAAATTCATACCACTCACTCTTTAAAAATGTATTTTTTTTAATAAAAAGGACAGCTAAAGACACAGGTAGAGACACAGTAACCAAGTGATTGGGTACAGGGATGAGATATGAACACTGGCTCTATAGAGCCTAAATATTTCAAACTAGAAGCTAAGCAAGCTGAACACACGTGAGTCTGGATACGCAGTAATTTTTTTTTTTTTCAAAATACACTTCATACTTTACAATTGCAGTTTACTTACCAAAGACATAGACCTATCAGACAGTCCACAGTTTGCACGTGTGCTCACCGGTGTGCTGGGCTGGCTGCAAGTACTGGTTGTATCCTTGGGTTCTTGATGTTCAGGGACAGGCTCATACAAGCTGTCCATTGAACCCTCCTAAAATAGATTGAAACAGACTTATGTAGATGAGCACTTGTAAACCCACTTTAAAAACAAACAAACAAAAGCATTCATTTTGCATGATCTTTAAAATATAAAGACTGATTTTCCTTTGTTATCTTTCAAAATCCTTCATTTCCTCTCTCTCAAAAAATATGCAACACTTGCGTTAAATACCAGAATTTTGGAGTTCACAATATCAAAACACAGATTCCACAGATTGGCAGGAATAAATATGAGGGTACAGTGAAAATGAGACTTATATGCTCAGGAGGAGTTAAATCAGATGAGTATCTTCTCCTGAATACTATGTGAAAATTTCTATGAAAAGGATAAACTGTGTTTTTCAGTTAATACTCGTTACTTATGGGAAAGTGTTAATTTGATGCAGAAAGCTAACCCTACCCCACAGAAGTTAACAGAAACAATGCTTCCAGATCTCAGAATTTGAGCCATGATTTAGGCCCCCAAAATCATGAGATTGGCTAGAAATTAATTAAAAATTAATTTGCATTCAAATATTTGAACTTAATGTGATAATATACATGTAAGGATTCTTTTCCTCAAGCCAACAAAAATACAAACATTTTAATGTAAGACAAGATTTTCATATTTATCCCTCAACTCCAGGAGACACATACTTCATGTATGCATCACCATTCCACAATTCAAGACTTAAATGAAAGCAGATGGCAAAACCAAGACACTAACTAGTAATCCTAGATTTTAGAAGTCGTCACTTTGATCTGTGTTGAATATTTTCCCAGTGAATTTTAATAATTGACTTTAACTGCATTAATTAAGGAATAAATCAAATTTTTCACAGTATGACATAGCAGAGTAACACAACTGAAATTAATGAAATATTATTATATAAAAACATTTATTCCTCTAGTACAGAGGATAAACACAGATGCAGATCTGAATCTAGGCTGCTAATACATAATGTTTAACAGGTAATATTATTGAGTGGTGAAACAGCAGGTCAAACACATTACTTGCTTTTGCAACCACAATGTCTATCTGTGGAATTTCATTTGCTTCAGTCTACTAGAGTTTTGATAAGCCAAGATAAATGCTGTTTGAGAAATATTATGGGTTGAAACTCTGGGAAATACTTCAGTTATATACCAGAATTGGTTCCAGTTGCGAATGAGTTCATGCTTCCTGGTAAAGTAGTGCACAGGTTATGAAGCATGCTACTCATGATGCACATAACTGCCTGGGTTTTGACAACTATGTTTATTTCTGCTTGGATCTGGCCAAATATTTAGAGTTTTGTCTGCCTGACACTTGTGTTTCCTAAACAAGAGAGCCCACCAAAAAGAATTGCTTGACCACTGGTATGGAGAAGGAAGAGACTAAGAGGAGAGAGGGAAGGGGGAGAAAGAGAGGAGGGGGAATATTAAGGAAGTGTGATAAAGTTATTGAGGAGAGCAGAAAGCATGAGAGGAAGCTCACACAAGAAAGAGAAAGCTTGTAGAGGAAAGATGGAGTGTGGGGTGTCAGAGCAGGTGAGTCTGGAAAAGTAAGAGTGTGCAGAAAATCACAGAATCACAGAATTGTAGGAGTTGGAAGGGGCCTCTAGAGATCATGAAGTCCAACCCCCCTGCAAAGCAGGCCCCCTACAGCAGGCTGCACAGGTAGGAATCCAGACAGGTCTTGAATATCTCCAGAGAAGGAGACTTCACCACCTCCCTGGGTAGCCTGTTCCAGTGCTCTGGCACCCTCACTGTGAAGAAGTTCCTTCGCATATTGGCCATTTCCCCTTGTCCTGTCCCCACAGACCACTGAAAAGAGGTTGGCCATGTCCCTTTGACTCCCACACTTAAGATATTTGTAAACATTAATATTAAAGATCCCCTCGCATTCTTCTTTTCTCAAGGCTGAACAGACCCAGTTCATTCAGCCTTTCCACATAAGGAAGAATGCTCCAGGCCCTTTATCATCTTTGTGGCCCTCCGCTGGACTCTTCCCAGGAGATCCCTGTCTTTTTTGTACTGGAGAGCCCAGAACTGGATACAGTACTCCAGGTGAGGCCTGACCAGGGAGATGTAGAGGGGAAGGATCACCTCCCTCGCTCCTTTTAATGCACCCCAGGATGCCATTGGCCTTCTCGGCCACCAGAGCACACTGCTGGCTCAGGGCCAACCTGTTGTCCACCAGGACCCCCAGGTCTTTCCCTGCAGAGCTCCTCTCCCACAGGTCATGTCCCAGCCTGTACTGATACTTGTGGTTATTCCTTCCCAGGCGCAAGACTCTACACTTGCTTCTGTTAAACCTCATCTGGTTTCTTACTGCCCAACTCTCCAGCCTGTCCAGGTCTTGCTGAATGGCAGCACAGCCTTCTGGCATGTCAGCCACTCCTCCCAGCTTTGTATCATCAGTAAACTTGCTGAGGTTGGACGCTATCCCCTCATCAAGGTCGTCGATTAATATATTGAACAAGACCAAACCCAGCACAGACCCCCGGGGAGCACCGCTAGTCACAGGTGTCCAACCGGACTCTGTGCCGCCAATCACCACCCTCTGAGCTCAGCCAGTCAGTCAGTTCTCAACCCACCTCAATGTCCACTCATCTATCCCACACTTTCTCAGCTTCATTATCAGGATGAATAAAAGATAAAGCACTTGATCCTGTAGAGAGGACTGCAATTTAGATGGCTTCGAGAACATCACTGATTTTGTGGGACTGCTTTCTAAATTTCTGAAATATCAAATAAAAACACAGGAACCAAATAAAAGGAAAGAGGCGTTGTACATCTCCTGTCTATACGATCAGCAAAACGCACTTAGTGTCTTTTTCTATTTGGACCTTCAGAGCAGCCTTTGGGAGACCACTGACATGGCAGAGCATCACCTGCGCACACAGCCACTCCCTTGCAGAAGCTGTGCAATTGAAATAAAAGAGCATTTGCAAGAAATTGTGACAGACTGGGAAGAGATGGCTATTTTTTTCTGTTAACGCTGCTTGGAAACTGATTTCCCCTCCCATCTGGAGAACCTGAGGGACAGCAAGGAATCCAAAAGGGAGCGATTCGGGGGACCACACGGGGAAGGGGAAGCGAGGTCTGGGCGAGGTGATCACCTTCAGATACAGTTTTATTTGCTCCTTGACTCAAGTGAAAATACCTGTGGCTCTGTGCAGGACCACCAACAAGGGCAGGTCAGCAACACCTGCTTGGGCTGCTGCACCAGCCAGGCCATAGGCACTGCATGGTGACGTCACCATCATGACACATGGGCACCACGGTGACATTTGGGCCTCTCCCACTGGAACCCCTCGACAATTCTGTGGGATGTCACTTGCCAGCAGGCAGGGCAAAGGGTAGCTCCCTGCAGAACTGGCTGCGAGCACAAACCACAGTCACATTGAGACAGTAGACATTGAAAGTGAGCTGTCTGCAGTAGGAACTTCTGTTTCTGATCCAGAGGGTCCGGCTACATCCCGAGGCTTTCCTTCTCATCTTTCGGGCCAGGATAAAGGAACAGCTTGGGCATCAAAAATGGATGAAAAGGATGTACTAACTCATCCTGATAAGGAGGAAATCAAATGCATACCTCATGCTTCTTACACGGAGAGTACACACAAAGACATTGCTATCTCTGCAGCCCTCACTTTTCCTGCAAAACTCTGGGTACTGCTCAAAAGTCACCAGTTAAAGAGCATTTGGTGGGGTCAGAATGGAAGCTGCATTGTAACTGACAAAGAAATATTTCAGAGCGAAGTACTGGGAAAGAAAGGATCTCTGAGAGTCTTTGGGACAGAGTATGAAAAGCTTTATTCACCAGCTTAATGTGTACGGATTCACAAAAAGGCAGCGTGACTTCAAAACATCTCCCTCGCTTCCTGAGTTTCTGGCAGAGGAAGAGGTGTTTGCAGCTCACAGGAAGGTACATTCGTTGCTCCACACATGAACCAACTCCCGTAATATTCTGGTGGAAGAGATGGAGGGTCCAATAAAATAAGCCTTGGTAACAGAGGAGATGAGGATGACAGTAAACGTTCTGATCCTAATTTCCTCCTCTGGCTTTTTGCAGGAATTTTAGAGGTAGCATTGCTGAGTACTAGAAATGTGGGTAAAATACATTTGGGTTTTATCCACTGAGTCTGAACCCAAGGAACGGAAAGATAGCTGAGGTATGAATTTATTTCAACATATCTTGCTTTGGCCAACCTAAGCTGTAAGTTTAAACTGACCAATAGACATTTTAATACCCATGTTTATCTTTAGCAAGTAAAAGTTTAAGTTTTGCTACCTCACTGTCTTTCAGTCCCAAACTGATCACAACTCTTCTCCTTTGCATTTTCAGTTACTTTGCTACTACAGCCCACACTTCAGGAAAGATCACCCAGAGCTGCTGGAACACTGCAAGCGCAGAGTTGCCCAAAAGAGAAGAGCTATGGCTGCCCCCAGCCCACAGGAAGAGCTGAACGAGGGCCCCCCGAGGAGCAGCCCAGATGCCCAGCCCATGGAGGGAACAGCTGCTGGGCCAGAGAAGAGCCTGCTGCCAGCAGATCCACAAGCGGGCACACAGACAGTGGCATCCATGGGGCCTCCACCACCCAAGCAACCCAAGAAAGCCCCTACCCAAGCCCAAGCAGGCAGCGCTCCAACTCCTCCAGACCCTGCTGCTGCACCAGGGAGGGAAGAGTGCCAGCCTCTGGCCCCCTCCCCGCTGCCACCAAGCAGCAGTCCCACCTTGGGTGCCGCTTCAGCTCCTCCAGCTTACAACACTCTGCCCTTCATGGCACCCACTCTTACACCTGGCTCAATGTGGCAGGCATTTCCCCAGCCCCAGCAGGAATCAGAGCTGCAGGATCCTGGGGCTGCCCTGCATTACCTCAGCCAATGCTTTGCCATGGCCATGTTGGCAGCAGCCAACATGCACCTGCAGCTCCCACAAAGCAGCCCCACATTGTCCAACATGCACCTGCAGCTCCCACAGAGCAGCCCCACATTGCTCCAAATGCACCTGCAGCTCTGACGGAGTAGATGTAGAAGGGCAGCCGGAACCCTAGCACGGAACCCACTGCACATAGCAGGGACAGCCGCACCCATTTATAGGTTTGTAACTTCCTACTTCATAGACAGATGTTTCTGGAAATAGGATGTTTGAATAATAAAACTTTTCTGTTGCCATGTCCTTTTCATTCACTCATTCAGGTGACATCTCAGATCACATTTTCATTCTGTCTTCAAAAAGAAGTAGAAACAATAGTTCTCTAAAACAAGTTAACAGTTTTCTCTAACAATGATGCTGTAGACCCTTAGCCATAGAGAGTAAAAGATTGGATGACGTTTGGATGCTGCATGCACTGAGAATGCTCTTCCTAATGATGACTTCTGCGGGAGAGACTAATTAAACTCTAGCACTTTAATTATTGAAGACTCAGAAAGAGAATGCAAACTTAGTAGGATGACTGCTCACAAGATATTGCTCTACACTGCCAGACGATAATAATTCTTGATTTAATTTCTGGGCTAACATTTACCAAGGGTCTGATAAACCAAGTGCTTTGGAGAGGCCTCCTCTGGAAAATCAGAGAACACCATTCAGAAGACCTGGAAAGATATTTGGCCTTTCTTGTTACAGAAAGGTTACAATAAATATAAATTTGACAATTGTTTTAAGTCTTAAACGTATTAACGTCTAGAAAAATATTTCACTCCTTTTACCTGCACCATTATACTCACAAAAAATATCACTGACTTGTCGTCAGTGAGAATGGCATCAGCTATAATTCTCAAATATGCTGGCATATATCCTCAAGAGAAGTCCCGTTTCCAAAATATATTGAACGTTTGCATTTCAGATCTAATATGAAGGACAGAACAACCAAATTGTAAAGTACTAATCTTATATACCCACATTATATAAGCTCCAGATCTTTAAAAGTTACTTAGATATTCCCAAACAATGTCTTTTAGATAACACACATACTATTTTCCTTAAATTGTAGACTTGTACGTCACTTCAGAAGGAAGATCTACCATACAAAAGAAGTATGCCAGTTTGGATACACATTTAGGTCATGGCATCGTCAGACAAGCTTTGTTGCTATTTTGTTTTCTTTTGGTTTTTGTGTTTTTTAAAAATCTGTACCTCCTTTATTCCTTAATGCATAAGTTAATCTGCACAGTGTGAATATCCAATTCCTCTTCCTGTAAGGCACATTCCTTATTTCATTCTGTCCTGCATCCAAACACTGTCTCCAGATCATCTCCATGTGAGATGTGAGGGACTGAAAAATGTGAAGGTCATGAAAAGTGAGGACGTGAGAAAGAAGGTGTGTGGGTAGAGCATACCAGAAAGAACAAGTGTATATAAAGAATAATGCAAGGGAAAGGTAATGCTCAAGAAAGAAACATGCAGGAGAGATCTGGAGGTTGGTGGCCTGGCCTGTGGCAGGGGGTTTGGAACTTGACGATCCTTGGGGTCACTTCCAACCCAAGCCATTCTGTGCTTCTATGAGAGAGTGAAGAAGAGGAAGAAGAAGAGAGAAACAGCAAAGGAGTGAAAAGCAGAGAGAGAAAGAGTGACAGATATGAGCAGTGACTGGGAAGTGCTCAAGAAAAGGCAAGAGGAAGAAATCGGATGAGAGAGAAAGCTTGTATGAGAAAGAGCGAGAACAATGGTGCAAGAAAAGGTGTAAACACGTGAGAACATGAGTGTGTGAGATTGAGACTATGTGCATGAGAAACAGCAAGTGCATGTGAGGGAGAGAGAGAGCATGAGAAAGAATGAGCATGCAAAAAAAAGTGCAAGGACATGAAAAGGAGCAAGGCTGCAATAAGGGAGAGCGCTCAAGAAAGAGAGTGAGTAAAGACATGCAAGTGTGGCCAAGAGAGAACAAGATAACGAGTATGTGAGAAGAGTGTGTGTGTACAAGAGAAAGCATGTGGGAAAAGCACACAAGAAAGAGTGTGCGGGAAAGAGTGAGGAGACAAAGGGAAGAGATGACATAAGAAAGCAAGCACAAGGGCATGAGAATGAATAAGCACAAGGCTGCAGGAAAGAAACTGAGAGAGTGACAAACAGCATAAGAAAGGGAGCATGGGCATGAAGAAAGGAGCGTGGGCTTGGCAAAGAGGATGTCAAAATCAAGAGAAAGTGAATGGGGAGAAATAAAGAGAATGAGAGTGAGTGAGAAAGAACAAGGGAAAAGGAGAATAAGTGAGAGAAAGGAGAACAGCAAGGGAAAAAAAGGCATGTGAATCTATGATTCTATGTGGGAATAAGAAAGAAAGGTTGTGAGAAAAGATGCAAGGTCACAAGAAAGAGGGTGAGGTCACAAGAATGGGAGTTGTCAAAAAGGGTGTGTGGATGTGAGGAGATGCTTAAGAGTGCAAGAAAAGGAGTGAGGTTGTGGGAAAGAGAATGTGCACACAAAAGTGCATTGTTGTACATGGGACAGCAGAAGTTCATGTGGGAGAGAAACTGAGTGAAGGAGAGCTAGATGATGGGGAGCTGGGCAGAGGTAGCAAGGGCATCCAAGAAAGGGCCTGTAGGCCTGCCCCTTGCCCCCAAAATCAGTCAACGAGAGAAAATTCTTTACAGATTTGAGCTCGTGCAGACTTAGAATTTATTCAAATCTTTAGTAGTTTTGAGCATATTAAACAGCACAAGGCAATGCGAGAGATAACAGGAAAAAAAACAGCTTAATTCTGTAGTGCCTGCTACTTTCCCTTTATGGCAGAAAAGATCCTAATTCAGAGCTAGAGGAAAATAACTGTCTGCAGTTCTTTACTTTGCATATTACTGTCATCGTGTGCAAAGACTACATGGATCATAAGGTGGAGAGAATAACAGCTGTTTTAGTTTATGACATTAAATATAATATATTTTATATTGAGTTGTCAGCACATCTTTCAACCAACTATAAAAATAAAACATATAACTAGTTCTACACTACTGAAAATCACTAAGACTATTAGATTTTCACTCGGTACTTAACTTTACATTTCACAAGCAAAACCAGTAGCTAGAAAGCTACCGTATGGAAGGGAAATAGACAAATGTAAGGGAAACTATTTGGCTTACACCAGATTGGTGCTCAACATGAATATCTGATCCGAGCATCCATGTAATTAGGAATGTTGTATCCTCTCCATAGCTCCCTTCTCTTGTAGGTTTCTGATATATATGATGTTGGCAGCACTTCAACATCTGAAATTCTTCCCTGTCTTCATCACTTCCAATGCTAATAATACTGTTCACTATCAAAGAAGGTTGTAATCAGCCTTTAAGTATTGCCTTCTATAAGGAGTTTTTTTTCTTTCCTCACATATCCACTTTCTGGATACAGAAACATTCCTGATATTCAGTTTTTCTTTGAACCAGAAACATATCTGGCTGTACCTCTCTTAGCAAACTGAATTACAGAGAATGATCCAAGGCACTGTAATGTGACCCTCAGCACAGGTGTTCCCTTGCCTGAGCAGTCCCTTGCTCACACTTGTCTTAGGTCAACTAAACGGCATCCAAACTACTCCTGAGCACGGTTCTTGAAACACCATTGAGGTGATACTCAACAGTCAGGTTGTATGCAGCCACTTTGTTTTGGAGAGTTTGCTAGAAAATACCTATGATATTGGGTACCAAGAAGTCTCAATATCTAGACATATTTGTGGACACGTACTTTTTTTAATAGTTGCGATCTCTCTCTTTCTTTTGGCTCCAAAAGTAGAGAAATAACTAAAAGTCTGTAATTTGGGCTAAGTGCACATTCATTTTCAAAGAGGTCCCCATCAGAGGAGAATATTCTGCTGTTTCCAGGAAGAATGCTACCAATTAAGTGAAAAAGGAAACTTTCTCAGAAGAAAAGAACCACCCAGACCAGGATTAATTGGCAGTGTGTTCCAGATGAACTGATGCTAGCCACAGAGTGTTGATGTTAACCTGATGATTAAAGACTTGATACAGGAAAGTATTATAGGAAAAATATCAACCTTAATTAAAGGACTATAATTAGCACTTCTCTTTCTCAGATTTGTAGGATTCTGTCATTTAGTAGACAGGCTATCAAAACAGATAGTTTGGAGACATAACTTCTTGCAATTGATAAACAGCAGTGCTTGATTTGGGCACCTCTCTATACATTGTCCAGAAACAAACAGTATTGTTCTGATTTAATCACCTGACACGATAAGCACCATAAGGTGGAAAAGACACTGCAAATTTGGAGTCTAATGTTGACATTTGAACATCATACGTCTACAAAAACTGAGACATTTATGCTTTAGACTGTTTTGTAAAATGAAAAAGGGACACAAGGTATTGAAGGAAAATATGTTTTTTCTGCAATTTCTTGAGACCAAGGTAAGTAATCCAATGCAAAGTTGATCTTAATGTACAAGCCAAATCATTCTGAAGTTAAGTCAGGACAAGATGTACTGCTGGGAAAACATCCCATCCTGGAACATCACCAACAAAAATAACAAGAAGAAGAAGAAGAAGAAGAAGAAGAATGAAAAGAACAGGAGATCATTGGACCCCCAACAGCAACAGGCAGGAGTAATTCCTATCTGCCTCCCTTGGAAGGGCAGAATACCATCCAGGTCCTTACAGCCATCTTGGGAATCATGACTGTCTTCAGCCTCCTTGACACCACTTGCAGGACTGGCCTGTCACACTGGGTTTCTCACACTAAAAATCTGTCTCAGTGGTACAGAGAGGTACAAAAGCAAATCCAAACAAAATCAAATTGGACAGTATAAACCAATGATGTTCCTTTAACTACCACTTGTTCCACCACTTCAAATCAGCCAGAAGTTGCTTCTACCATACCTTTAAACAAAACATTCCTGGCATTTCCTAAGATTATAGATTAGTTAATTCAATATGCTCAATAGGGAAGAAAATTATTGTTCAACCTATAAAACAATGTATTTAAAATACATATTCATGTGTACACACACACACACAAGCACACACTCATTGCAGTCAGTCTTAATCTATGCGAAGAAAACACTCATGAGAATACTATTTTTGCAAGGCTCTTTCTGTTTGCCAGTAGTCAAAGATCCTCTTCTGTGTTTTCAGGTTCAATACTTACTCCAGATATTCATTTTGTATAAATCAGAAGTTATTTCAATTGATAAATGTCAATTTACATCTGCAAAGCAACTGGCTCCTCTAGTGTCTTTTAACGTTGTTTTGAAACCTAATTATTTTGTTGTTATGTGTTATTTTTGATTTGCCTTTCTTGAAGAGAAAAATATCCACATATCTTGTTTGCTAGCTCAACCACTGTGCCGCCAGCCTTTTCACAGCCACAGACTGACATGGTAAAAGCAGCCAGTGTTCATACTTGGGTCACTAGCTCATTTCCAAGCTAGACAACCTGATTACAGAAAGTAATTGCACCATGTTGCATGCACTGGGAGGAGCACTCAGGGCTTTGATTTTTATGAAATATAGACCCATGCTAGTGACTTCTGTATTATCTTTAGATCTTGATAACTTGTGAGATGTTTTGCCAGCTGCTCAAGAGATTACCAGAGTGGACAGAATGGCTCCCATGGAAAGCTTGTAAAGAAAGGAGGTTATCTTCTTAGCAGCAATCTTTAAACAGAATTATTTCATTACAGAAACCATCATGGCAGTAGCTTTCACTTGTCTGAACTATCCATAATTACTGCCGTCAGAATGTCTCTCACAGTAACTTTAGTTGTTGCACACCCTGTATAACAGGGAAACTGTGACCTGACTTGCTCTCGTCCACACAGTCTCTCCCACATTGTGTCTATAAGCTGATTTCTCAACTGACACAGAAAGCAACACTTACTTAAAAAGTGAACTATGTAGAAAGCAAGAAGCTGCCCCAGTGGAGCAATAATAATTTAATAGAATAATTTTGTCCCAAAGAACTGCAGAAATGAATGTTTTCAAGCTGTTACAGACTGTACCACAAAGCCATTGTTAACTTTGAACAAATTCACCAGCACTCACATTAAACTGTGATCAAAAGTGTCCCTGAATTCCCATGGAATTACTTTTTATGAGAGGACACTTGTTACAGAATCCCAGTATATCATTTCACTTTAAGCACTCCAAAACAGCTTTTAATCCTTACAATCTGGTGAGCACCCATGCTCTGTGCTAAGACAGCATTAGCAACCAGCAACACAAAGTGGTTCCCTTATTTGAGTTTGTATCAGTGTGGCTTTAATACTGATCTTTAGTTTTCTTTTTAAACATATGGGGAATATACACTAAACATCTGTACAACAGACGAAAAAAGCGGCAAACAGACCTCCTTTGCTGTGTAAATACAGCAAATATACTCACCTAATTACCACTACTAATACTGAGCATTGGTACTGGCAGATGGTTAAGCTCTGGAAACAGAAACAGTTTCTGCGGATTTCCTAACCTCATTTACCTGTTCATTCTGACCAATTGTCTTGGAGTAAGAAAGAAGGAAAAAAAAGGAGAAAGAAAGGAAAGAAAGGTAGAAAGAAAGAAAGAGAGAAAGAAAGGTAGAAAGAGAGAAAGAAAGGTAGAAAGAAAGGTAGAAAGAAAGGTAGAAAGAAAGAAAGGTAGAAAG
>NC_034409.1:96395949-96398168 GCF_002078875.1 Numida meleagris
TTCCTGTTGAAAGAAAAAAGAAAGAGTATTCGGCTTTTTTTTTTTTTTTTTTTTTTTTTTTTTTTTGTCCATGAATCCAACATAATTTGTACAGCTACGCTGAAAAATATCATTCAGGCAAACTGAGAGAGTTTTCCTGAGTACTGTAGGAAGAGTGGGCTTTCATCTGCAATCTGCTATTTATTTCTGCAATCCACGCAAGAAGGAGCCATCACCACGTTCTGTGAAGAGTGCCTCTGTATTGTGTACAAGATGCACTGAAGGTGAGCAATTGCTGCTGCTTATCCAGGAAATGTACCACCCTTTTACAGGAAAAAGTCATGTGATATGCTAATGGTGCAGATTATCCAAGACAGTAACTTGATGGATCTTATTCATCACTTCCAGGTTTTAATTTTTAAACCTAATGGTGAGCGGTCAAGTTTAGGCATGTTTTAAAGAAAGACTTTATTCAAAGTCCCCCTGCTTGAACAAGTACAAGCAAGAAAGCTGCACCATGGACTGGCCACAGATTCTCAACTTTTCTTTCCCTTCCTCAGCTGTAAATTTTGGTTCCTCTGTAACACTATGAATTCCTCAGTGACAAGGAAAGCTCTTTGGTCAGTCAGTAGAATGACTATCAGGAAGCACAATCCTTCTAAAATGATTTAAGAATTTGGAACTTGCTGTCAAATCCTGGTTTAAATGTATCAGCATTAATACCTAGATGCATTGAAACGCAGAACAATGATCCACCTGCAGTTATACACATTGATGCAAATGGTTAGCGGTAGACATGAACCGGAGAGTAGTAAAGATACACTTCTGTCTTGTTTTTCTCTTGATATTCTTCAAGCCATACCCACTGGCCACATAATTTCATATACCATCATGGATGCAAATATATCTCTACTGAGTTACACTAAGAACTGTGTTTTATTTCAATGGTTTCTGGGGACAAAAAGATGGATTGTTTTGATCTTTACAGAGAACTTTACTAGAAACTTGCAATAGAAACATTTTAGTAAATCTTATTTGAGTTTGTGATATATTGTCTCCATGCTGTATAATGCTTTCATATTAAATTAATCCGGATGGCAAAAGTTTTAATTGTTTCTGATAAGCCACTGTGACTATCATTATTTTTTATTTTGCATGCTCAGTTGTGTAGAGCTGTATGTGACTCCAAGAATATCTGAAATGATTTGAAAGTGTTAGTGATGATTCTGTACTATATTAAGTGTTACTGAATATTCTTGTGTCTGTGCAATGACTTAAGATCTTTTTTTTTTTTTGAATAACTACAACAAGACCTTACATGCTGAAACAAACAAACAAGCAAACAAACAAGCAGAAAAAAAAAAAGTCCACAGCAAATATATACCAGATCTGGGTCTTGCTCCCTTTCTGCATTCTTCAAAGAGAAGTGAAGATATCGGGTAACTGAGTGCAAAATGAATAAACTATATTTTTGCTTTGGTTTCACTTTAATTGGCTTTGTCTGTGTGCAAGATGACAGAGAAGGTTTGAGTCATTCAGAATTGTCACTTCTATAATTAAAAAGAACTGTTACCAAAAGAGTAGAATCATTGTTCAGACTGGGATTGAATTACAGAGTACGTTTAATTATCAGCCTTTCTTTCTACTTATTTTAATGTATTATTAATTCAGTTTCTCAAAATATCCTTTTCATTTACAACAGTTGATGGAATAAAATGTGACACAATTTGTTTTCTTTTCTCCTAAGTAGATGATGTACTCTAACAAGAGCAGGTCGACATGACCTTAGCTGTAGTTATATCACATGATAACTACAATAAGGCCTTATCAGAATCTCCTACTCTTTTATGTGTTTGAAAATTCTAAAAAATAAATGTCTGAGTAGACCTTAACCCTTGATAGCAAAACAATCAAAAACCACAAGTAGTTCTGAATTTACAGCTAATATTTGTCTGGGATCCTTCTTAACCGAAGTTGTACATAGGACAAAAAAAATCTGTTTTCAGTAAAAGGAAAATAAGAAATGAATGCAAGCTGGTAGTTGTTTTGGTAATCAGTTGACTTTCAACTACATGAATGCTAACATTTGATTAAATTGTTGTCATTCAACCTTTTTTTTCCCCCTTGTTTTACCTACTTTTCTCTTTTCTCTTTTCCTCCCTTTCCTTTCCTTTCCTTTCCTTTCCTTTCCTTTCCTTTCCTTTCCTTTCCTTTCCTTTCCTTTCCTTTCCTTTCCTTTC